>NC_080024.1:59697500-59997500 GCF_030020395.1 Manis pentadactyla | reverse complement strand
ATGCTTCCCAGCAGTTAGACTTCCCAGCATATTAGCTCAGTCCAGTCTCCCATTCTTCAGTCTCCCAATCTGTGGTGAAGGACCAGCTTCTTATAATTTTAAATCCATCTTGGAATAATACTTTTGCAAAATACAACTAAATGAGTTACAAGAAAAATGAAATAAAACAAAGACATACAAAATACAAGTTACAGATTATTATTATTAAATTTAACAGTCTTAAAATTACTCTGCCAATTCACTGTAAAAGCTTCTGAATACTTACCCTTAATTTCTGTATTTATTTTTTCAGGGGGAGAAAAAGAATTTGTGAAAAAGCACTGCTCTACAGACTATCCCTTGAGTAGCACTGCTCTAAATGACTAGATAATTTTGTACCTTTTTCTCTCTTTCAACCTCTGTCACCTCCTTGCCCTTTCTCACTCTCAGCTGATGACTTTGCTTCACCCAGACACTTGAAGGAATCAGAAGTGAAGTTTCACAAGCTCTCACCGTCCTGTCGACTCACCTGCCTGTATCTGTGCCCATGTGCACCATCCTTCCTCATGTCATTCTGGATGAATTGCCATGTTCCTACAAAGGCCAACTCTTTCCCATGTACACGGGGATCACGCCCTCTCAGCTCAAGGTTGTTGCTCTGGCCATTCTCCCTGCTCTCTTGCATCATTCTCCCTTCCCCTCTTTACTACATTTTTTCCATCAGTATACAATCATGCTATTAGTTTTCCCATCTCAGAAAACTTCTCTTGGCCGGCCCTTCCTCCCTATCCAGCTACAAACTTAATTCTCTGTCCCTTTCCTGCAAAACTCCTTGAATTATTAGTACCAGCCATTTCCAATTTCTGTCCATAATCCTCTCTTGGACCCATGTTACGTAGACTGCACTGAACCTGCTCTTTTTTTCAAGAGCTATTTGAAATGGCATTGACATTCCCAAACCAATAGTCATTTCTCAGCCCTTGTATCTCCTGTGATCTGTTGGCAACATTTGACATTTGATGGTACTGTTCCCTGAAATACTTTCTTCTGTCTTCCAGGATGCCATCCTGATTTGCTTTTTCTCTGACTTTTCTGACCTTTCCTTTTCAGTGTCCTTTGGTACCTCACTGATCTAGAAATGTTGGAGTACCTAATCCTTGGACCTCTCCTCTTTTCTGTCTACACTTATTCCCTACATGATCTCATTCAACTGCCTGACTTTAACTACCATCTATAGACTGATGAATCTCAGGTTCCCCGAACTTTTCCCCTGAACCCCAGATTGCCTGCTTATCATCTCCCACTGAATGTCTAATGAACATCTAAGCATCTCAAACTAAACACGTGCAAGCATAGCTCCAGATACTCCCTTTTGCCCCCAAACACTCTCAGTCCTCTCTATTTTAGTTAATAGCAATTCTATCCTTCCACAGCCCTAAAATCTTGCCATCATCATTGACATCTCTTGTTCTCACACTCCACGTCTAATCCTTCAGCAACTCTTGCTATCTATCAGTTTGCAGGAGACTCAAATGATGAAGAATTTTTGCAAAAAGATTGAAGAGTAATGCCTTTTAAAACAGAAACAATAGGAGAATGCCAATATAGCCTTTGGGCACACTGAATAAGGGGAGTAGACAATTAGCAGCCTCCACTCCAGAGTGCTGCAGAGGGCAGCTGGGGCACAGAAAGTTTTCAAATTTTCCATGGACAAGACCTGGGTCAAATTTTGTGAAGAGGCTGAGAATGAGAGGAATTTGCTAACAATGGAATTACTGTTCCAGAGGGCAAAAAAAGGAGAAGGCTGGGAAGATAACAGTGGAAGGATACAACATCATCATCATGTAATCTAATATCCCATCAAAAAGGATAGTAAGGTACACATACGCTTTAGGTGCATCCTTTAAAAAAAGAGCAGTTTCAATGCAGTGGTGAGGTTGAAAATCTGCCAGATGTGTTTCCAAGAGAGAATTAAGAGATGGCTGGTATGAACAATTAATTCATTGGGTGCATTGGGCTGGACCCTGACATTTTGAATGCAATATGCATGTGGCAATGTTAACTTAGTGATGTTATGCCTAGATGAGGTATTCAATAATGAAGCTCCTAAGTGTAGCTAATTTGTAAGAATTGAAGTAAAGGAAGAAATACTGTGTGATTCCACTTATATGAGGTACCTAGAAAGTACAGTGGTGGTTGCCAGCGGGGAGGGGGCAGGGGAGTCAGTGTTTAGTGGGTAGAGAGTTTCAGTTTGGGAAAATGAAAAAGTCCTGGGGTAGTTGTGACTGTACTTCATGCTACTGAACTGAACACTTAAAAATGGTTAAACTGCTAAATTTTATGTTATGTATATTTTAGCACAATAAAGAAAAAGAGAATTGAAGCCATGTGCCTTTTCACACTTACTAGCCCAAGTGAGTTCAGAGAATGTCCACTGGATACCCTAAGGGGGGTCTAACACTGCAGAAAGGGTTCAATCGACTTCCTCTATTTAATCCTCCCTGCAGCCTAATCAGGAAACTATTACTATCTCCATCACAGAAGAAAGAAAACTGGACCAGACCACATTCTTAAAGTCAGGTAGCTGTTAAGTAAGGGAACTGGGAATTATATCCAAGCATATTTGTCTCCAGAGTCTATGTGCTTTCTATGTCCTAGCTGCATCACACTGAAATAAGGGAGATGTAAACTCTACTTTCCAAATGTTCCTAAGTCCACATTTTAAGCATGTGGCATAATAGTGGACCACTGCCAAACAAAAAGCAACAGAGGGTTAAGGCAGCTCCTTTTCAATGAAAGCCATGCCATGCTCAAGTTGAGAAGTCAGTGGTGAGAACAGGAGCAAACTCCATGAGAAGTGAGGCCTTGAATGAAAGGACACTGTTCTGGGGGAACACTAAGGACTCATTGGCACTCATCGGGCAAAGCGGACATCTCCACACACACAGGTGAGGATTGCTGCCATGGGGCATTGCCCTCTGGATAATGCACAGCCAAAATATCTGCTCAGAAGCAGAAAGAAACGTTCTATATCTGAAATTTAGAAATACGAATATTTCATAAATACAAGGCATTAAAATGATTTAGATTCCACAAAGCAGTCTGGGAACAGGAACAGTTTTATCAGACGGGCATCATAAAGCTCACTGATGGCCCAAACAACAGTGCCACAGAGGACTTGGTGCAGACCACTCAGGGACTCTTTGTATAATGCCACCTTGAGCTTTTGTTTCTTTTCTTCCCCCACCAAATCTATGTATGTATCCTATTGTACAGAGAACTTCAAAAGACTGAAGTGGATCACTGCAGAAACCTCAGAATACTGTCTTGAGAATACTTCAGATATTTCCAAAACACATCAGTATAAAACATCTGCACTGCAAATTAAAGATGCCAGTTGGGCTGCCAGTAAAGGCGAAGTTTAATATTCCCAGATGTTATTGTATGTATCTATGAAACGTTGGCTGAGTAGGGTATGCACATTTGTACATCATGGTATTTTTTCAAAATGTAAATCTATTCCCTGGAGATATAACAATAGCAAGACTGAATAAATTGTCTGAAAAGTAAAATTTGTGTTTCTTATTTTTACTGTTAGTTTAAAAAATGGGGGAATGGAAAGAGAAGGAAAGCTAATTCCTCTATTGGATGGTATTCTTTCTTATTGAGGTAGTATCTCCAATTCTTTTTTAAAATTGAAATATAATTGGCATATACCATTATACTAGTTTTAGGTGTACAACATAATGATTTGACATTTTATGAAATGATCACTGAAATAAGTCTAGTCACCATCTGTCATTTTTTCTTGTGATGAGAGTTTTCAAGATTACTCTCTTAGTAACTTTCAAATATGCAATACAATATTATTTACTATATTTACCTTGCTGTGCATTATAGTTCCATGACTTTTTTATTTGATAACTAGAAATTTGTACCCCTTGATCTTGTTCACCAATTTGGCCCACCTCACAACCTCCCTCCTCTCTGGCAACTACCATCTGTTCTTTGTATCTACAAGTTTTGTTTTGTTTTGTTGGTTGGTTTTTTTTTTAGATTCCACAAAAAAGTGAAATCATATGGTATTTATCTTTGTCTGACTATCTCAGTTAGCATAATACCCTCTAGGTCTATCCATGATGTCACGAATGACAAGATGTCACTTTTTTTTTATGGCTGAGTAGCTTCACTGTTATTTTTGCTTTTGTTGCTCTTGCTTTTGGAGTCAGAACCAAAAAATCATCGTCAAGACTGATGTCAAGGAGCTTACCACCTATATTTTCTTCTAGGAGTTTTATGGTTTCAGGTCTTTCATTAATCCATTTTGAGGTAACATTTGTGTATGGTGTAACTAGTCCAGGTTCATTCTTTTGCATGTAGCTGTCTAGTTTTCCCAACACTGTTTATTGAAGAGACTGTCCTTTCCCCATTGTATATTCTTGCCTCTTTTGCTGCAAATTAATTAACCATAAATGCACAAGTTTATTTCTGGACTCTATTCTGTTCCATTGATCTGTGTGTCTGTTTTTATGCCAATACCATTATGTTTTGATTGCTATAGTTTTGTAATATAGTTCAAAACCAGGAAGTGTGAAGTCTCCAGGTTTGCTCTTTCTCAAGATTGCTTTAGCTGTTCAAGATCTTTTATGGTTCCACACAAATTTTAGGATTCCTTGTTCTATTTCTGTGAGAAATGCCTTTGGAATTTTGATAGGGATTGCATTGAATCTGTAGATTTCTTTGGTTATTATGTACACTTTAACAATATTAATTCTTCCAATCCATGAGTATGGAATCACTTTCGATTTATTTATCTCTACTTCAATTTTGTTCATCAGTGTTCTATAGTTTTCATTGTACAGGTCTTTCACCTCCTTGGTTAAGTTTATTCCTAGGATATTTTATTCTTCTTGATGTAATTATAAATGGGGTTGTTTTCTTTATTTCTCTTTCTGATAGTTTGTTGTTTGTATATAAAAATGCAACATATATACATATACATAAAACAACAGACATATATAAATCATGTCATCTGCAAGTAGAGTTTTATTTCTCCCTTTCCAATTGGGATGCCTTCTATTTCTTTTTCCTGCCTAATTGCTCTGGCTGGGACTTCCATTACTATGTTCAATAAAAGTGTAAGAGTGGGCATCCATGTCTTGTTCCTGATCTTAAAGGAAAAACTTTCAGTTTTTCACCATTGAGTATGATGTTAGCTGTGGGCTTGTCATATATGGTCTTTATCATGTTGAGGTATATTTCCTCTATAGCCAGTTTATTGAGACATTTTTAATCATAAATGAATGGTGAATTTTGTCAAATGCTTTTTCAGCATCTATTGAATTGATCATATGATTTTTATACTACATTTTGTTAAGGTGGTATATCACATTGATTTGCAGATGTTGAACCATCCTAGCTTCCCTGGAATAAATCCCACTTGATCATGGTGTATGATCCTATTAATGTATTATTGAATTCAGCTTGCTAATATTTTGTTGAGAATTTTTGCATCTGTGTTCATCATATGAGAAATTATTAATAAGTATAGATATGAAGTGGACAGTTATTTATTTTGGCATTGATTATGCCCACAACAGACCTATGATAGAAAGCAATTGAAACTAAATATGCCCATTTACCTAATAAACTCTTTTTGAGGCATTGATACAGCAAGCCATGTTATAGCATACTCCATTTTAAAGCATTCTATATTTTAAGAAGATTTAATTCTATCTAGGATGTTCAAAACAAAATGCAGGGTGGTAATTTTATAACGTCAAAACAACACCTACATCACAGAAGTATTTTGGAGGATTAAGTCATTCATAGCATCCCTGCCCTTGGGAGAGTTCATAGCAAGGATAGAATAGTGTAGGCAGTTTCATTATGGATGTTTTCTCCTACTTTACTCTATTTAGAGTTGAGCTTCAGTGGTAATACAGAATATTTTCAAGTGCAAAGTTATTTTGATTAACCCAAAAGACAGTTTTTATCCATCACTGTCTAGTTCAATTAATCAATAGATTTTGAACTTAAAATATCATTATTGAAAGCAGAAAAGGAAAGTTATCAAGTATATATGTCCTTTATATAGGTAATATAAGTCTCCAAATACTTGGCATTATGCAAAAATCTTCAACGTAGGGGGCATTAAACTAAGGTGCTTTTGCTAGCCAGTTGTGTAACCTTGGAAAACTAGTTTTGGCTCTTTGAAACTGTTTCTTCATTTTCCAAATAACAAACTTGGGTTAGACTAGTTTTTCTGGCCTACTTCACTATCAGAAGACCTCATTTTACTTGCTGTTGGGGATTCCTAGTTGGGAACCTTCAATTAGCTTTGGTAATCAATTTGAGGATAAATGTACAATATCTATTAGATGTTAGGATGGGATCATGGAATTCCCAGTTTCCTTCCAACTCTAACAGTATATGATCATGACTTATTTGGTGCCTATTGTTCAATCATCAACAGCAATGAATTATGGGGTGCCTATTATTTTACTATATTGGGCTAGGAAAAAGAGATACTTAAAAGCATAAGAGAATTTCTCTTCAGTCAGACTGGGAAGACAGGTAAGATAAATAAAATTAAGGACACAGGTACCCATGTACTGGGTGGGAATGATAACCTAGGGCCAGTGTTTAGGAAGGCCTTCATGGGTGATGCCTGAAAGGGATTAACAAGGTAGAAAGATGGAACTATGGGAAAGAGTGACAAGGTCTTTCCAGATGGGATGCATGGAGTTATCAGAAATACGTGAGCAGGAATATTCAATGCTGTCTTGGAATAATGAGTAGGCCAGTTTGTCTGGAAAGAACTACATTATTGTTTAATGAGTCTTTAATCCCAAATTGTGTTTAGCAGCTTAGCTGTTATTTTAGCAAATCTGGTAGCTATCATTGCTATTTTTAGCCAGCCTGTGGTACATCAGACTGTCCAACTGTTTACGATTACTTTGATCAACCCTAGGGAAACTATTGATTTGTCTCAGAATCTAACACTGACACAGTGGAATAGTCGACAATTATTGAAGCCATATAGTATGCAAATCATTATGGGGTTTCAAGCTGAATTGGAAATGTTCTTGTCCTAAGGGAACAGAGTAGCTGCTATTACAAAATGCCCTCAAGGAAAAAGCAAAACAAAATACCAGACCATACAGCCAATTTAGCACTTAAAAGAATAAACCTTCAAGCAACCTATACTTACAGAAATGATCTTACCCATACCCATGATGGGAATTACTACCTTGGTGCACTGATAAGTCTAAATCTCTAGCTCTGGTCCAGACCCCTTTTCATCCCCATGAGATCTAAGATAATATTTCCTTTATTTTTTCACTCTGCAGATTTTTACCTGTTGTCCTACAAGCATGCCCAACTTTATGCTCCAATAGAATTCATAATTAGAATTCATAAACTCTCCTCAACACACCATTTCTCTCCAAACAAAATATAACAAAAGCAGAACCCACTTTCATTGTCACTACCACCTCAGAAAACCAGCCACCAAAAACTCCAAACCAAACCCATCCTTTCTCTGGCAATTCCCACCTAGGCAAACAGCACTACTTGCCACTACCCAGGTCAGTAACTCTGGTCCCTGGGAGAAAGGCATGAGATGAGGAGGGATTGCATATATGATGTGGGTAGGGATGATCGACCATTACGAGGCTAAAGGACGTGTCTCTCTTGATCACTATATTTCTGTAGTCTCTAACACTTAGTAATAATCCAGTAAATGTTTGGTAAACTAAGTAGAGCTTTTCCAGAAAGTGAAAATTATTGCTTTGTCAAAAGGGATGGACAAATTGATATTCATCTTTTTTTATTTTTCTGGACAGTGTAAATTTTGACCCACAGATTCTTTTTTTTTTTTTTAATTAATTAATTAATTAATCAATTTTTTTATTGAAGGGTAGTTGACACACAGTATTACATTAGTTTCAGGTGTACAACACAGTGATTCAACATTTATATACATGATAATTCTAGGTACCAGCTATCACCATACCAAGTTGTTACAATATTTTGACTATATTCTTTATGCTATACATTACATCCCGGTTACTTATTTATTTTACAATTGGAAGTGTGTTTATATATATATATATATATATTTTTTTTTTGTGAGGGCATCTCTCATATTTATTGATCAAATGGTTGTTAACAACAATAAAATTCTGTATAGGGGAGTCAATGCTCAATGCACAATCATTAATCCACCCCAAGCCTAATTTTCGTCAGTCTCCAATCTTCTGATGCATAACGAACAAGTCCTTACATGGAGTACAAATTCTTACATAGTGAATAAGTTACATGGTGAAGAGTACAAGGGCAGTCATCACAGAAGCTTTCGGTTTTGTTCATGCATTATGAACTATAAACAGTCAGTTCAAATATGAATATTCATTTGATTTTTATACTTGATTTATATGTGGATACCACATTTCTCTCTTTATTATTATTATTTTTAATAAAATGCTCAAGTGGTAGGTAGATACAAGATAAAGGTAGAAAACATAGTTTAGTGTTGTAAGAGAGCAAATGTAGATGATCAGGTGTGTGCCTGTAGACTATGTGTTAATCCGAGCTAGACAAGGGCAATAAAACATCCACGTATGCGGAAGATTTCTCTCAGAACAGGGGGGGGGAGGTTCTAAGCCTCACCTCTGCTGATCCCCATTCTCTCACCTGATGGCCCCCCTGCGACTGTGCCTGTCTTAGGTTGTTCCTCCCTTGAGGAATCTTACCCGTCTCTGGCTAACCAGTCATCTTCCAGGGCCATACAGGGAAATGTAAAGTTGGTAAGTGAGAGAGAAGCCTTATTGTTTGAAAAGGTTAGCTTTTTACTTCTTTGCATATGTATGCCCTGTGGCTTCTATGCCCAGCATTTGTCTTGAGGTGTCTTTACCACTTGGAAGAATTATGATACTCAGTAAATTCGACATGTGGCACGAATTCTATTTAAGGGTTGTAATTAGGTAGGAAGAAGAAAAGCTATAGAAGTAGCAGGAGGAAGAAAACCTGGGAAGATTGATTATTTTTTTGACATATCTTCTTGTAGAGTAACTTCAGCATGGATAGGTTTTTAAACTACTAATTTAATTGTGCGCACACATTAACATAATAGGAGTACAGTTATGTAACCAAAGCATACCTGTAATTACCAGCCATCTCCAGTGAAACCAAGAAAACCAGTTAGGCACCTTAGGCATTTGTGAAAACTTATCTATGATATGGTGGATATTGTCCAACTGAACTTGAACAGTCTGAGAGAATTCAGATAAATTAAAACAACCCGTTCCTGGGGACTGTTCACATCCCATATGTTCTTTTAACAGTAAATAGTCTGTGGTTGTAAGATTTTGGAGTGCTACAATTTGCACTTCTCCTAATTCTTGGTTGAGTTCCAACAGTATAGATCCAGTCAAGTTTGTTGTTTTACTGTATGCACAGGCCAGCTTAGATATCTCCTTCCTCATTCCCATGGCAAGTCGAGGAACTGGTGGGATGAGTGCATCTACAGCTGTGGCAGTGTGTGGATCTTTGTTGGGGTTTTTTTTGCTGATCATCTTCTGTCATGAGTCTTCCCGAGAGTGCTGATGTTGGAAGTTCTTTTTCATATCGTATCTTAGTTGATTTTTGGGGTAGCCAAATTAGGCTTTGATCCTCTGTATAAACACAAACAGACCCTTTGCCTACACTTTTATATGCCCTTTATATCATTGTGTAGAGCTCATTGGAGGTCACCACACAGGAATTGCTTTTTTTTTTTTTTAACATTAATCTACACTTACATGATGAATACTTTGTTTACTAGGCTCACCCCTATACCAGGTCCCCCCTATATACCCCTTTACAGTAACTGTCCATCAGCGTAGCAAAATGTTGCAGAATCACTACTTGTCTTCTCTGTGTTGTACAGCCCTCCCCTCTCTCCCACACCCCTATGGATGCTAATCTTAATACTCCCCTTTTTCTCCCCCCCTTATCCCTCCCTACCCACCCATCCTCCCCAGTCCCTTTCCCTTTGGTACCTGTTAGTCCATTCTTGAGTTCTGTGAGTCTGCTGCTGTTTTGTTCCTTCAGTTTTTCCTTTGTTCTTATACTCCACAGATGAGTGAGATAATTTGGTATTTCTCTTTCTCTGCTTGGCTTGTTTCACTGAGCATAATACCCTCCAGCTCCATCCATGTTGCTGCAAATGGTAGGATTTGCCCTTTTCTTATGGCTGAGTAGTATTCCATTGTGTATATGTACCACCTCTTCTTTATCCATTCATCTATCGATGGACATTTAGGTTGCTTCCAATTCTTTGCTATTGTAAATAGTGCTGTGATAAACATAGGGGTGCACTGATCTTTCTCATACTTGATTGCTGCATTCTTAGGGTAAATTCCTAGGAGTGCAATTCCTGGGTCAAATGGTAAGTCTGTTTTGAGCATTTTGATGTACCTCCATACTGCTTTCCACAATGGTTGAACTAACTTACATTCCCACCAGCAGTGTAGGAGGGTTCCCCTTTCTCCACAGCCTCGCCAACATTTGTTGTTGTTTGTCTTTTGGATGGCAGCCATCCTTACTGGTGTGAGGTGATACCTCATTGTAGTTTTAATTTGCATTTCTCTGATAATTAGCGATGTGGAGCATCTTTTCATGTGTCTGTTGGCCATCTGTATTTCTTTTTTGGAGAACCGTCTGTTCAGTTCCTCTGCCCATTTTTTAATTGGGTTATTTGTTTTTTGTTTGTTGAGGTGTGTGAGCTCTTTATATATTCTGGACATCAAGCCTTAATCGGATGTGTCATTTTTCAAATATATTCTCCCATACTGTAGGGTTCCTTTTTGTTCTATTGATGGTGTCTTTTGCTGTACAGAAGCTTTTCAGCTTAATATAGTCCCACTTATTCATTTTTGCTGTTGTTTTCCTTGCCCGGGGAGATATGTTCAAGAAGAGGTCACTCATGTTTATGTCTAAGAGGTTTTTGCCTATGTTTTTTTCCAAGAGTTTAATGGTTTCGTGACTTACATTCAGGTCTTTGACCCATTTTGAGTTTACTTTTGTATATGGGGTTAGACAATGGTCCAGTTTCATTCTCCTACATGTAGCTGTCCAGTTTTGCCAGCACCATCTGTTGAAGAGACTGTCATTTCGCCATTGTATGTCCATGGCTCCTTTATCAAATATTAATTGACCATATATGTCTGGGTTAATGTCTGGATTCTCTAGTCTGTTCCATTGATCTGTGGCTCCGTTCTTGTGCCAGTACCAAATTGTCTTGATTACTATGGCTTTATAGTAGAGCTTGAATTTGGGGAGTGAGATCTCCCCTACTTTATTCTTCTTTCTTATTCGGCGTCTTTGGTGGTTCCATATGAATTTTTGAATTATTTGTTCCCATTCATTGAAGAATGTTGCTGGTAGTTTCATAGGGATTGCATCAAATCTGTATATTGCTTTGGGCAGGATGGCCATTTTGACGATATTAATTCTTCCTAGCCACGAGCATGGGATGCGTTTCCATCTGTTAGTGTCCACTTTAATTTCTTTTAAGAGTGACTTGTAGTTTTCAGAGTATAAGTCTTTCACTTCTTTGGTTAGGTTTATTCCTAGGTATTTTATTTTTTTTGGTGCAATTGTGAATGGAGTTGTTTTCCTGATTTCTCTTTCTGTTGGTTCATTGTTAGTGTATAGGAAAGCCACAGATTTCTGTGTATTGATTTTGTATCCTGCAACTTTGCTGTATTCTGATATCAGTTCTAGTAGTTTTGGGGTGGAGTCTTTAGGGTTTTTTATGTACAGTATCATGTCATCTGCAAATAGTGACAGTTTAACTTCTTCTTTACCAATCTGGATTCCTTGTATTTTTTTGTTTTGCCTGATTGCCGTGGCTAGGACCTCCAGTACTATGTTAAATAACAGTGACCCACAGATTCTTAAACTGGTACTATTAGTACTTTGGTTCAGTTTCATCAAGGGCTGAATAGACTTCTGCTTACTAGCTTCAAAATCTAATCAGCATTTATTATCAGACTTCTGAGGGAAGTTGTAATAAGAGTTTCGACCGGCAAATTTACAAAGATACTTTTGGAACCCACCTTACTTGTAAATCAGGGATTCTCTGTATTCTATAAATGCTAAGTGAATGTTTCAGATCCTAGACACTGACCATGTACTAAAGAGGGCAAGCTTGTTTTCAGGTTAAGTAAGGGAGAGAACTTTTCAAGATAGCAGATTTATACATAACCTTTAGAATGGACAGGAGTTGGAAATGTAGAGAGAAGGAAGAAGACATTCCAGACGAGAGGAAACTTATGAACAAAAGCAAGAATTAGTGATGAGTACAAGGGCATAGTGAGTAGATGTGTAAGTTTTATAGGGAAGTATCAGAGATATGTAGAAAGTGTGTTAGAGCAGCACTTCAGGAGATTAATCTAGTGGTGATCTGTGGCATGACTGGGAGCTGAGAGAGACCAGAAATGGGAAAATCAATTAAGAGTCTATCATGAATCCTGGCATGAGATAATGGCCTAAACAGAGTAGTACTGGATATACAAAAACTACGGGAAAAGATAACAGGGAATGAGTGATATTTTATTATTTCACAGAGCAGAAATGATATTCTAGGCTTTCTGATTTATAACAAATTCATAAACTTCAGTAAGATATTCTCTGAAATACATCATTGTAAGGTCTTGTATTATTGTATTACTGTTTACATTAAAAAAGTTAAATGATATATAATCACACTGATAGAGTTACCAGTTGAATTTTTCATTATTAAAAAGGCACAGTGACACTTCTATTTCCAGCAAAAAATGTGGATTAGATAACCTGAAAAAGTCTCTAATTACAAGACACTTCAAAATCAGGATTAAATAAAACAGCCCTATACACCAAAAGTGAAGAGTGAATTGAGAACAAATACGGTGTGGTTGTGGTGGAATGTGATATTAGATTGCCCCAGAGAGCTTGTTGTTCTTGTTAACCTAGACCCTTGGGTTGATTACCCCGTGCAAGAACATGAGAGGTCTTGGGCCAGTGTCACATTAGGCACCTCCATAATGCTGAAACCCCCTAAAAGTCATGCCCTCAAAGAAAGCTAGCCTAAATCTGCCTCCTAACACAGGGTGGCAACCAGGAGTCAAGACTTTTCACCTATGCTCTGGGTGGATTGACGCAGTATCCCCTTAGGGTTAATGACCCCAAGCCCTCATGTAGAGTTTTCATTTGAATTAACACCATCAGTAGGCGTCTGGGATTCCCTCACACTGAGAAACAAACCAAAGAATGTGGTCTGGGCTAGGCTAGCATTATTTCTGGATTGCTTAGTAGAAGCAAATGCAAAAGCTTTCTGGGGAAAATATTCTTAGTTGCACATAATTTCCACAAAGGAAGCTGCACAGATAAAAGTAAAAAATACACAAGAAAATAATCTACTATCAGTTAGAGTCAGCAAATACATCCAATAGCATGATTAGATCCCAAGAACTTCAGTTAATGGAAGCATTGGACATATATCACAAAATATATGATTTATGCAACTGTAGACCAGAGAAAAATAAGAAAAGAAGAACAAATTATAAACAAATTCTAAAAAGTATTTTGAGGTCTTATTCTGGTTGAATTGTTTGGGAAAGGAGAGTGATTTGGGCACAAGTAGAGGTTAAGACTAATGGTTAGGAGTTGTCAGCACTTCAAATCATGATGTGCATTGGACTGGTGTGAACTTCCATCCTATTCCATTAATGCTGATATTAAAAATGTCAGATATTTTGGGTGAGGTCTAGTGGCAGGGATCTCCATGAAGTCGTGATAATTTACATCAAATGGGGGAAGAATAGTGGTTGTGAGATTTCTGACCGGTTGGAAGCAAGACCTCAAGGATCAGGTAGAGTGTTGGGGTCATGGTGATGGTGGTGGTGGAGAGGATGGTGGGTGTGGAGGATGGCTGCTGACAAAGACTAGGGTGGTTGTTAAGACCCCGGTCAAGAGGACTTCAGTTTAGGAAGGTATATATCCTAGGAGAGAAATGGGTTACAAAACAAATTGGGAAAGCAGTCCTGTAAGGAAGATTAGGCACATATGAAGAAGAGAGGAAGCAGAGAAGTTGTGCTTCAGGGTTTGAACTATGGGTGCCCTGTATACCAGACTTAGAATGACAAGACTAATCCCAGACCCTACGTACTGATGGGAATGGGGTTTCCAATATGCTGTTAGGCTTGGTCAGAACTTGGTCAGAACTTGAGCAAATTTAGGACCTAAAGTTGGGTGAAGTTCCATGAGACAGGCACTGATAGATCTGATTGTATTTATGTAGCCACTTATCTTTAGACTGTGGCATGCCTTTCAGACTTAAAAAATGAAGACTCTTACACTAGTACTGGGTAATCAAGCAATTGCCATTCCCTTTAATTTACTACAAAATATCATGCAAAATACTTCCTCTTGCACACAATATAGCTTCTATTTCAGTTAATGCTATATCTCAATGAACAGATTTTTAAAATTAAGGTATTATTGATAGACACTCTTATGAAGGTTTCACATGAAAAAACAATGTGGTTACTACATTTATCTATATTATCAAGTCCCCACCCATATCTCATTGCAGTCACTGTCCATCAGTGTAGTAAGATTCCACAGAGTCACTATTTGCCTTCTCTGTGCTACACTGTCTTCCCTGTGACCCCTCACACCATGTGTACTAAACAACATACCCCTCAATCCCCTTCTCCCTCCCTTCCCAACCGCCCCTCTCCTTTGGTAACCACTAGTCCCTTTTTGGAGTCTGTGAGTCTGCTGCTGTTTTGTTTCTTCAGTTTTGCTACATTGTTATACTCCACAAATGAGGGAAATCATTTGGCACTTGTCTTTCTCTGCCTGGCTTATTTCACTGAGCATAATGTCCTCCAGCTTCATCCATGTTGTTGCAAATGGTAGTATTTTTTCTTTCTTATGGCTGAATAGTATTCCATTGTGTATATGTACCACCCTTCTGTATCCATTCTTCTACTTATGGACACTTAGGTTGCTTCCGTATCTTGGTTATTGTAAATAGTGCTGCAATAAACATAGGGGTGCATATGTCTTTTTGAGTCTGAGAAGTTGTATTCTTTGGGTAAATTCCAAGGAGTGGGGTTCCCAGGTCAAATGGTATTTCTATTTTGAGTTTTTTTTGGAACCTCTGTATTGCTTTCCACAATGGTTGAACTAGCTTACATTGTCACCAGCAGTGTAGGAGGGTTCCCCTTTCTCTGCATCGTCACCAGACTTTGTTGTTCTTAGTCTTTTTGATGTTGGCCATCCTAACTGGTGTGAGGTGATATCTCATTGTGGTTTTAATTTGCATTTCCCTGATGATTTATGTTGTGGAGCATCTTTTTATGTGTCTGTTGGCCATCTGAATTTTTTCTTTGGAGAAGTGTCTGTTCATATACTCTGCCCATTTTTTAATTGGGTTATTTGCTTTTTGGGTGTTGAGGCATGTGAGTTCTTTATATATTTTGGATATTAACCCCTTGTTGGATATGTCGTTTACAAATATATTCTCCCATACTACAGGATGCCTTTTTGTTCTGTTGATGCTGTCCTTTACCGTACAGCAGCTTTTTAGATTGATGTAGTCCCATGTGTTCATTTTTGCTTTTGTTTCCCTTGCTCAAGGAGATGCATTCAGGAAGAAGTTGCTCATGTTTATGTTCAGAAGATTTTTGCCTATGTTTTCTTCTAAGAGTTTTATGGTTTCATGACTTACATTCAGGTCTTTGATCCATTTTGAGTTTACTTTAGTGTATGGGGTTAGACAATAATCCAGTTTCATTCTCTTGCATGTAGCTGTCCAGTTTTGCCAGCACGGGTGGTTGAAGAGGCTGTCATTTCCCCATTGTATGTTCATTTCCCCATGGCTCCTTTATTGTATATTAATTGACCATATATGCTTGGGTTTATATCTGGGCTCTCTAGTCTGTTCCATTGGTCTATTGTTCTGTTCTTGTGCCAGTATCAAATTGTCTTGATTACTGTGGCTTTGTAGTACAGTTTGAAGTTGGGGAGTGTAACCCTCCAGCTTTATTCTTCCTTCTCAGGATTGTTTTGGTTATTTGGGGTCTTTTGTGGTTCCATATGAATTTTAGAATGGTTTTCTCTAGTTCATTGAAGAATACTGTTGGTATTTGATAGGAATTGCATTGAATCTGTAGATTGCTTTAGGCAGGATGGCCATTTTAACAATATTAATTCTTCCTATCCATGAGCATGGGATGTGTTTCCATTTATTGGTATCTTCTTTAATTTCTCTCATAAGTGTCTTATAGTTTTCAAAGTATCAGTGTTCACTTCCTTGGTTAGGTTTATTTCTAGGTTATTTTATTCTTTTTGATGTAGTTGTGAATGGAATTGTTTTTCTGATTTCTCCCTCTGCTAGTTCATCATTAGTGTATAGGAATGCAACAGATTTCTGTGTATTAATTTTGTATCCTGCAACTTTGCTGAATTTAGATATTAGATCTAGTAGTTTTGGAGTGGATTCTTTGGGTTTTTTATGTACAATATCATGTCATCTGCAAACAGTGACAGTTTAACTTCTTCCTTACCAATCTGGATGCCCTTTATTTCATTGTGTTGTCTGATTGCCATGGCTAGGACCTCCAAACTACGTTGAATTAAAGTGGAGTGGGCATCCTTGTCTTGTTCCCGATTTTATCAATGAACAAATTTATCCATCCAACTCTTGGCTATCTGGCTTCCACTTTCACTATCATTTCTTTTAAGGTATTTATTAGGAGAAGCACATTTTCCTTTGCTAATAAAGTGTCTTTTGAGGAGGGATTTTTTATTTTTGAAATGAAACTTTAAAGTTTTGAGTTTGGAAGTTTTCTGTCTGAAAGATGGAATCCTAGTTTGCCTGTCCATGGCCTAACTGCCTGCCTTTGTTGCTGCCCATCTCCAGCTTCAGTCCCCATGAGCCCTGGCTGGAGCCGCAGCCTTCTGGAAAGAGCCTGCAGCTGCTGGACTCCCGGGGTGGAGGATCTGCTTCTGAGAACCACAGTGTCTTTCTGACCCTCCTGGGTCAGACCTCTTGGGAACTGTGCTGCCAGATTGCCTGTGAGTTTCCAGTAGTCCTGGACCTTGCCATGCAAATGGCTCTTTGTTCTTCTCTGCTGTCAATGGAGCCCCTGTCTTCCCCAGCTCACCCTCTCACTGGCTCTAGCTAACAAATGCCTGCTCTAGAGCAATTCATCATACTGTTCAGCTGGGATTGTGGTGTCACAACAGTAGGAATACTTTGTGGCAATCTTCCAGAATTAGGAAATTCCATTTTCTGTAAAATAAAAGTAGAATTCTTACATTCTGTGTTTGATGTTGAGGGCAGAGAAGAGGCTAAGGAAAATTTTTTTACAGTGTGCTTCACAATTTCTAAAGTGTATTCCAAGATACATTTCATCCAGAGAAATCCTTTTGGAAAAAAATGATTCATTAAAGAAACTTTAGGTCAGTTGGTTAAAAAAATGTGTAGAAATCTGCATCACATTCTTTCTTATGGAAATTCATATTTCATGGAAGCATGTTAATAGCTCTGAGAAACCTGTTTAATTTTGATTAATCCAATGTTTCCCAAACTTTATGACCTCCATTACGTTTTTTGAATAATACATACTATCATCTTCCAGCACTAGAATGCTGGAGACTGAGCTTTGGAAAACACTAGAATTATCTGCACCTACTGACATTTGCTTAGACTTCAATGTCTTTGCAGCTTCTGCCACAGAGGACCACTTTTACTGTACAGACCTTTCTTCTTCCTTGGCCTCTCTGACCACCCTTATTCTGATGTTTCTCTTACCTCCTCTACTTCTCCTACACCAGGATGTCCCCAAGGTTCAGGACCGAGCTCACAGTTCTTTTTTATAATTTGTTTCCTTTGGGATCACATTCCATCTCGTGGTTTCAGTTCCGTATGTGGATTTGAAAAAAAATCAGTCCCTAGTATCTCTCTTAGCATTAGTTCTGCATCTCAAGATGACTCCAGAACATTTCTGTCGGTCCCTCCCTGCCTCTGACCTGCAAATAAGGGAGGAGATGCGATGAGATATCGAAGACCTGAAAGGACCAGCCAGGGGACTCAAGGCGTAACAGCGCAAGAGTGGTGCTGAGAGGGCACCTCTCATATTTTTTGATCACATAGTTGTTTAATAACAGTAGTATTCTGAGTTAGTGATGTCATACATACATAATTATTAACTAATTCTACACCTAGTGTTTAGCTGCCTCCAGTTTGCTGGGGCACAACGTTGTCTAAAACATAAGAACAATGTAGGAACAGTCATGTCATGGAAACAGATCTTAGTTAAGATACAGCATTCCTAAGCATGCATCAGAGGTAACAGAAAAAGGCATTTAAATCATAGAGAATTAAAATATATTTCAAACCCACAATTTCACTTATGTATTCTGCTACCACCTCAAGTTCAACACATCTATGCTTCTCTTCCCACAGTATGTACCCTTTTCTGTGCATGTACAAAACAATAAGCATGTACAGTTCATGAAGTACATAAGTTGATACTAAAGTTCATATGCAAAAAGAAACATGCAAGAATATCCGGGATAACATTAAAAATGAGAGACAGGGTTTGAGGAAGGTGACCTACTTCATGTAAAAAGGAAGATTTTAGGAAAATCTCCTACACATTTGTCTGCTCATTTGTGAAAAGAAATGCAGGAGGATAAACCAGAACTAATGAGATTGGTTACCTACAGGGAGTAGATGGGAAAGGGGGCAAAAGAATGTGCAGCTGAAATGAGCGGGGAGTGACACTTCCTTGGGTATCTCTTTTGTATTATTTTGACTCATAGAACCACTGTAATGTTTCCCAGGCTCCCCCCACAAATAAATAATTAAAATCAGTCAGGACTTGGAGAAAATTCAAATGGAAAATGAAGAGTAAAAATTGAAACTAAGTGCATTAAATAAATAACATAATCACACTGAAGTTGGTGAGGGAGAAAAGAACTAACCTAGCTAACCTTGGAAAATAGTTTTCTGACTATGAACTGTATGGCTAAAGCTCATAGTCAAGAACTGAAATTTTGGAAAAGATACAGGAATCAACTTGAAAGATATGCCAGTAGCCAAATCTGGGGAAATTTGAGCAACAAAATAAACAATGATAGTTTTGGATTATAGTTAAAAAATAAAATAAACATCCATGAATGCCTACTGATAAAAACAAATGATCAAACAAATAAAAAGGGGAGAGAGCACAACTCTCTTTTTTGCTGTAGGATTCTAATTAATAAGTGTAGAGGGAATGATAAAAATAGAAAAGCACCATTAGGTAAGCACCAAAGTAATGATTATTGCAAGCAAGAATCATCAGTGGATACTAAAATTAGTGGACAAAGTATGATCAGAAACAGGATTTTTCATAGTTTCAGAGTGTCTCCCACAATGCACTTATTAATCACACAAAAAATTGTAACTGTACAGTAGAGAAAACTCACAGATACTACTTTAACCAAGTAATCAAATTTAACATGACCAGTAATAAGATATATTGGCTTGTATCCCTTCTGGATTTACAAAATGGCACAGTATCACTTCTGTGGTATTCTTGCCAAAACACATAACCTCAATTCATCGTGGGAATATCAGAGGAGCCCAAAATGAGAAACATTCTACAAAATTACTGCCCAGTATTTTTCAACAGTATCAATGTCATGAAAGACAAAGGAAAAGAAAAACCGAGAAGCTGTCACACATTGTGGGACACTAGAGACATGACAGCTAAAGGCAATGTGGGAGCCCGGACCAGGGAAAACGAAGTTGAGGAGAACACTGGAGAAACCAGGATAAGGTCTGTAGATTAATTGTATCACATCAATGTTAATTTCTTGGTTTCAGTAATTTTATGTTATATTTTACATTTACAAATATACATACATTTTACAAATAATACATGATTTTTCTTTATGCAAATATGATTTTTCTTTACGCAAAGTATGTAAAATTAGAGAAAACTGAGTGAAGGATGTATGGGAACTACAATTTTGCCACTTTTCTGCATGATTTTGGAAATTATTCAAAACAAAAGTTAAAGATAATTAGATAAGGTAGGACACAACTGCAGCTATTAGGAGTATACACATTCATACTCATGAACTGAAATTTTGACAAAATGCTGGGGAGGCTATGATGTTCATTCACGTACTTTCTTTAGCATGCTTTCTTCCTGCAGCATGATCTGGCAAGGCTGGTAAGTTTAAAATGTTTTCTAGTGTTCCATTCTTCTACTAAAAGTCTTGTCTTGCTGTTAACTTAGCTGTAAACAAATGCGTCAACATGATAGTGGGCATTAAAGAAAAGTTAAAAAGAAAACATTTTTAGTTTATTATAAGATAAATATACAGACTACTTATATGACCTTTGAATTGTTGTTAGATACCAAAGTAAATGTATTGTTATTATTTTTTAAATTTATTCTCTTAGGTATCATCTTTGCTTTTCATCTGCCTTCATCTCATTTTGAGAGACTGGGATGCTTTGTTTTTCATATTTGTGCTTAGGTATGTGTACAACTACACTTACATAGATAAATTACGTAGGCAAGTTCTCTTTGCTTAGGTGGGGGTAGTTGAGCTACAAATCCTCTGGAGAAAACTGGATAAGGGAATCCTGTGTGGAGAAATTGAATTCTCTTATCCCTTCTTAAGCTACTGAAAGGCCTTCTTATTGAGTTTTTAATATGTTTACCTTAGATTGCAGTTTAGATGCAACTAATGTGCTTTCAGTGCTCCACATACAAAATTTTTTTTCCTGAATTGGGGTAGTAGTCTGATGATGCTACTAGTATTATAAACACAACTTCAAACAAAGCAGAGGCAAAAATTTTTGTCTTGGAATTAGGTTCCTTACTGACAGTAAAATGCAGACAAATGTAAATAGAAGATCTAGATAAAATTCATGTGTGTTCATGTAAATGATTTGGTTCAACAGTAAAGAGAGGAATATTCAGTCATTTATAAAACACTTTCTAGAGAGAAAATGGGAGCCATTTCTCTGAAAAGGAAGAGGTGTTGCTATCCAGTATTAGTTGTTTCTATTCCTTTTGAGTTCTTGTGTTTTTTTTTTACTGAGATGTTAAAAAAAAAAAAATCTGGCAAGATACCAAACATATCACCCTGATATTTGAACTGAGCAACAGCTTAAAATGGTTGCTTTTAACTTTGAAGAGTAATATAGTGAGATGATTTCATTTTACCTAAGAAAGGGAAAGTAAAGAATTGCCATGAACAGAAGCATGTTATGCCTCTCAGAGACTGTGAGATTCAAGCATGTGCCTAAATAAGGTTGTGCATTACCCCTTGGAACACTAAGATATTTGATTTGATTTTGGGCTTCTGAAGGTGTTCTTCACACCAATTACTTTTCAGAAAGGCATTTGGTATCCTGGCAAGGGCATTTCACTTATACTGAGGAGTTGCAGCTATGGTGACACAGCAACACAAACATTTCTTAGGCAACATTGCCTGTGACTTTAATGGGTTTGGACACTTTCTTAGTGTTTATCCCATTGTGTTGAGTTGGCTTGTTTGCTTGTCGGTCTTCTCCATTGGATTATAATTCAGAGCTGAGACTGGATTTTGTTCACCATAGTATCTCCATGATCTAGTTGAGGGCCCAACATTGCAAAAGGGGATTCAATAATTACGTGATGAATGAATGAATGAGTGAATGAATCTCATGCTCTAATATAAATTCTAATTTGAAAAAAAGGCAAAGGAAAATAGTGGTGGCCATATTGTTTGACATAACCTTTCAGATGCTGGCTTTACGCCAGAGACGACCTACATCTCCATCACGGGGGGGACCTACATCTCTGTCACGGGAACCTTTTTCTCAAAGCGGCTCCAAGTGCTCCAGAGTCCTTTCAAATGTCTTCTGTTGTGGGCCCGTCTCTTCACCAGTTGTTTGTGAGATATATGCTGTAGATGCTGTTTCTCCAGTCTCCTTAATCACTATCACCAACTCTTCAGCTTTATTTAAGGGTTATAAGTTAATATGATAACTTAGGTAGAATTTAAAACGAATGCCAAACCATCATCAAAAGCAAGAGTGTCTATAATCGATATATAAAATTTGCCAGTTTCTCCCTGTTAACACATCATTCAGTATTAAACAGTAGGAGTCACACAATGAAATGTGCTTGTCCATCTGTATACAGTCTTAAATAAGGACATACCATCAAACAGTTATGGGTTTTGGATGTTTTCTCTTTGCGCATGTTTATTGCTCATTATCACTGTGGGAGTGAATCTCTGCCCTGGCGCTGCTTTAAGATAGGTTCTCAGCAGTATAATTAAGGCTAACGAGACCTATATCATACAAGGCCTGGATGTAGATGTATTAAAGTCACCTTTCAAGAAGCTCTACCCAGTGTATAAAAGCACTTTCTAAGTGGCAAAAGTGGCATAAAAATATTACAGAAAGTTTAGAAGATAGCAAAAAGAAAAAAAAAATCAAATCCTACCCCCTTGATAAAACAGCTTTATCACATTTGAGAAATCCCACCTAGCTTTTTTCAAATACATGTTTTTACATAATTGTATTCACAGTAAAATACATCTCTCATTCTGCTGTTTTTGCTTAACATCGCATCATTCTTGTTTTCCATGATGTTGTATTCACACATTATTATTTATTTATTCAGAAAGTGTATATTCTTGTTAGCCAGCTTTCGAAGGGTAAATGTACAGCAAAGGATGAGACAACTGTGTGTGGGTTTTGTTTTGTTTTGAAAACATGTTAAGTTTACTGCTATAGTGATTTAGGGTTGCATTGGTTCATTATGTGAAAACAATTAGTTTCACATAAATATAATAATATAATAAACATATATAACTAATAAAATAATTCAGTTGAAGGCATCCTCTGCTCTTTTTTTTTAGTTATAACAATCATCTGAATTTCTTTCCCTTTTCCCTACTCCGGGGGCTATAGTTAAAGCATCTTTACACTTAATTCCCACTTTATGGAAGTGAAAAATATTAAATGAGCTCTTGTTTTTAAACAATTGGTAGCCACAGTATCGTACTCTTGATTCTTACTGCACACTGTAGTACTACGGTTTTGGCTGCCTAGAGTCCTTGTCACATTTTCCTTTTTGTAACAGGTCTCATTCCTCCCCGGCTTGGTTGACCACTGAACCCGTTCACTTGGACAAAGTATTTAACCAAGAGGTGAAAACATCTAAGCAATTTCAATTCCTCTCTGGGATTAACATATGGAAGTTGAGGCTGTCAAGCTAAGAAGACGTCAAGTTGGTGCTTCTGGCAGCTATTTTTCCTGTCACCTGGGAGAAGGTGCGTTCTTAGTTAAAAAGAATAAAGCTGTACAGAGATGAGCAGTGGAGAGACAGAGTGGAAGCACTAAGGCCCTTCATTCAGTTCTGTGAATTACCCTGCTTATCTTTTCTGCCACTGAGGCAGTAAACTTAAACTTGCTTAAGCTACACTTACTTATGTTTTTATAACTTGAATGAGTTCAGTTCCTCTAACTGTAGATATTTATCAGACACCAGTGAAGAGCACCACCAAAATATAAATTTAAAAGACTCAGTTTCCAATAATAACACAAAGCTATGAATGTGAGGCAACATACATATTCTGCTCAATCTAGCAGAATATTCTGGAAATATAACATTTTAATTTCTTTTGAAAAACAGTTAATATTTGAAGAATCTAGTCCAACTATAAAGAATACTGTAGATATTTCCAGAGCATAGTCTAAAATGCCTGTAGTTGATGTGAGGGTGTGCTAACCTAACATACAAGAGGGTGGGATCAGAAAGTGAGGAAAAGGTAAGAACTTACTAGTTATGGATTTATGATTTCTTAGGAGTTAAACAAAATGGAGGAAAGAAGAGTTGAGAAAACTAAGGATGAACGACTGCTGTATTTCTGTACCTTTAAAAAAATATCTTTGTAAACCCCAAATGTCAGGTTACTTGTGTTGTCTACAGTTACATCGCTTTTAAGAAGTAAAAACTGTTAATGGATTTACAGAAAAGCTCTGGGGTATAACTTGTTACCTTAGTATTTTTAAACTGTATTAACACTGTGTTTGGATTAATTGAATTAGTGATAATTAATTCTGTTGATGGGGGTGAGGAGGGGGAGGATTAACTTGAGCACAGGGACTGAATTTATTATATCAGTATCAAATAAACAGTGTAATTTTGAAGGAATCCCAGCCAAAAATTTTCTCTTCCAGTCATTTTTAAAAAAAGAAAACATTTACATTTAAAATATTAACATTCTGTCAGAGAAAAATGAAATGCAGATCAAATGTCTTACTACTCTAATCTTAATAAAGTATATATTCATCATAATAGCTATATATTTTCTATTTAATATAGTAATGGAAGATCTAAAGACACGAAAATCTTCCTATGAAGGACAGTTTTGCCAGAAAAGTGATTTCACTAAGGCGAACAATAAGGCTGCTAACAACATGCATTAATATTTTATTTTAAATAATTGTGCGGTTATCCTTTTAGTAACATATGGATTCCCTAGCACTTTTGTTTTATAACTTCATTTAAAAAAATCCAGTGGCTTGTTTTCTTCTATTTTCTTTAATTGTGGTAATCTTAAACAGATACTCAGTTTTAAATCTCCCAGTTGTTCTAATACAGATGCAAAAATATGTTTTCTCCAGTTGGCTCTTTATTCAAAGACAGCTTGTTTGTGGGTACCATCAGGACATCTGCATTTTACTGGATTTAATTTTTGGTAATAAAGAACTCCCACATTATAGAATATTTTCAGCCTAAATTAGCCTGTGTGGGAAGCAAAGAAACCGTCAGTCAAGGAGGAAAAGTGAATCCATATGGCACTGATTCTGTTTCCCTGGCTACAATGATGAAAGGGTATAGACTGAGTATAGGCAGTGCCCCCAGCAGATCCCTGTTTCTTCCTCAAAATCTTGCTACAACAGACTTGGTGTCGGTCTCCACTCAGTACCTTTGAGCTCAGTTCATCCAAGTGCCATGCATCAGGCCATAGTACTTGACCGAGATTCTGACAGCACATTCTCTTTTGCTCGGTTGCTCTTGGATGTACTCAGCTCCTGATTTTTGCCTTTTCCTTCCACTTTGGGGCTCACCTGTGTCCCTTGGACTTCTTGGATTTTGGTTTCCCCAGTCTAATTCTCAGTACTCTTGAAGGACTTTGGTTTAGGTTCCCACACAGGCGCTGTGATACAGTCTTAAGAAAGACCCCACATGTATCAAAAGTAGGCAAACATTTTATCTTCAGCTTTTTAAAGGTGACAAACCAAACTTGGTAATAGAACTTAAATAGCTGACAGACCTTCTGCACTTTTACAGGTTATACGTAATTGTCCACTGTGCAGAGGACAGGAATGTCTGTTCAACTGAAACCAAAATATCTGGAATAGTTCATTTCTTTTGCTCAATATCACTCATGTGATGATGAAGAGGACACAGTATACTCTGTATTGTCAGTGTTACCTCCCTCAGGACAAACAAGAAAAACGTATTTCAGCCTCTCATCAACTCTGAGTCTCAGCCAGCAAGAAAGAGCTGCTTCTTAAGGCAGTGTTTATGTCCATGTAAATTATTGGGTAAATTTAAGTTTCACAAGTTTCCTAGTTGCAGAAGGTGATGCAAATATTGATAAGACTTATACTTAAAAAAACATTACCTACAGTAGTAGGTAGAATTCTGACCCCTGCCCCCAGCGCCAAAGATAATATGTACAAGTTTCTATTCCTTGGTACCTGTCAATGTGATCTTATTTGAAAATAGTTTTTGCAGATGAAATCAAGTTAAGATAAGGTCATACAGGATTATGGTGGGCCCTAACCCAGTGAATAGTGTCCTTATAAAAAGAGAGAAATTTGGAAGCAAACACATGGGAGAATGCCATGTGATGACACAGATGAGTGATTTCACCTCTCTGAATATGTTTCTCATTGCTGAAAGGGGGTGTCTGCCCACCAGATGATCTCTCAAGTCTGTTTCACTTGTTAATATTTTGTCTCTAAATCTGTAACATATTCTGATTTTTAATTGTATATGCTGAATTTAAGAAGTTTTAGGTCAAGAGGTAAAAAGTCACTTTAGGATTTGGTGTCTCCTTCCTGCTCCTCTCATCCACAAAAGGGTAGAAATATGTTAAACAATAGTCTTATTCTCCAAGATGAGCTTCATTTCAGCTGTACAGGGCAAACTATAGCTCAGCTTAGGCACTGCTCAAGCCTCCTATCTGGCAAGCCTTTTTGAATAAAGGAATAATTAAACACTAATGTCTGTCCATGGACTAATCAACCAAGCAGTATAGTGAAACAGAGGAAATTAACGTGGATTTGAATATGGGCCTAAGCAGATTCCAGAGCAGTTCATTTAAACTTTCTAAGCCTGCTTCCTTCCATGAAATGGCGATGATAATATTATCTTATTGGGTTGGCGAGAATGAAATGAAGTAGAATACAGTATATATACTTTAAAGTGCCTGGTTTCTAGCATGCGATTAAAAATGCTACTTGCTTACAGAATTCCCGCTTACAGTAAGGGCACTAAAAACCTCCGGTGTTTCCTTTCCCCCACCTTCCGCTCCCCTCCCCACCCCACCCCGCTAGGCTGGAGGCCGGAGCCCGGAGACGAAGGGAACCCAGCACGCTACGGCCGCTGCTCCGCGGTCGCAGGGGACCCAGCAGTCGCGCGCCCCACGCTGAGGGAGGGGGCGGGGCTGGCGGAAGCGCTCTTGCGCCGCTGTCAGCTGCGCCGGAAGTTCCTGGCCGGGCCTGGCGGTAACCTTGGGGTCTTCGCCGCCGCCGCTGCTGCCGCCGCCGCCGGGTTTGCCTCAGCTAACCCGAGCAGGGGCCGGGCCTGTGAGGTGCCGCGAGCGCCCGGGTTGCGGAGGCGGACACTGAGGCCCGCGGGGTGTAGGAATTGCGGGCGCGGGGCTCCCTGACGACATGTCGCTAGTGGCGGAAGCCTTCGTCTCCCAGATCGCAGGTAGCGCGCGTAGCCGCGGACTGCGGACGGAGCGGGGTTGGCGCTGGTCGGCCGCGGAGACTGCGTGGGGTTTAGGGCTGCGGCTTTCCCCCAGCCTTGCTGTATTAGATACTAAACCCAGTCCTGAGGATGTAGGCAGGCACTGTGTGCCAGCCTCATCTCACGGATTAGAAAACCGAGGGGGAGACACTTGGCTAAGGTCACTCTGCAGGGCGGGAGTCCCGTCTGCTTCTCCTGGTTGGTGCTTTGTCCAGCTTCCAATTCGGTCCGGAGGGACCGGGGTACATGGTGAAGGCTGTGGGCTGGTATGGCGGGGGCGTGGCCACAGGGGCGGGCATCTGAAGGCTTCCGTGTAAGAGTGGAGGCCTCGGAGGCGGGACCTGAAGTTTAAGGAGATTGTCATTCATGATACTTTGTCACTTGTTACCTATTATCTTTGTTCCGAAGTTCTTGCCTCCTCTCCAAGCAGGCAACACAGTAATGCCATTTGCTAGGTCTCTAGGATGCAATGAAACACCTTTAAATCTGCATATACTTTTGAGAAACACCTTTGATTTAATGGATTGAACACGACTGATGTAAATAGATTTGTTTTCTGTTATTGAGGTTCTTACTGTAGTGAAAGAAAAAAGTGTTGAGAAAATGAGCAGGTTAGACATAGGTAGGTGAAGGTTGATGGGTGAAAGTATTTAAAATACATTGTTTTCAGGAAGAGAGGGAAGCTTCCACTAGTTTGCAATTTTCATGTAAGTAGGGATCACACTTATTATTGTGAGTAGCTGTCAGTTGGTGCTCAGTAAATATTTGTGACTTGAATCAATAAATAATCTTGAATTTTCAAACAGTGATTGTTTATATTTTTAGTATTTATGTTAAAAAAGATAGTTGATTTAATTTAGATTGCTGTTAAAAAAAAATCAACCATTTCACAGTGTATGCTAATACTGGTATACTGTATGCATGTGTCCCAATGTGTGATTTCTTCTGAAGAAGAAATGATGAATGTCTTTTTAATAAGTTTAGAATTTTGCTTCCATTAGTGAAATTTAAGAATTTCTAGGAATTTTATCTATGTGCCATCTTAGCTATTTGTAATGATCTGTTACTCTAGGAGGAGGCATTTAAAGATGGATAATCCAATAAATGGGGTTGGAACAACTCCTAAGCTGTAATGCCACAAGAATAAATTCCAGATAAAGATTTAAATGTAAAATAAAAACAAAAATAAAATTGTAATAAAATAATTAGGAGAAAATATAGGAGATTATTTTAATAATCATAGGTAGCAGAGGAGGCCTTAGCACGATACAGAATTCAGAATCCACAGGAGAAAAAGTTGGCAGACTTGATTGCAGAAAAATTTAAAAAGCTTTGTATAATAAAAGATGTATGTTCTACAAATTAATAGGACAGACAACCCAACCAACTCAAGGGTAAAGGATAGAAAAAGGCAATTCAGAAAAAGGGAAATGCAGATTGACAATGAACATATGAAAAGATGCTGCCTGTCACTACCAATAGATAACAGTGTTTCCACTTAGATGGGCAAAATAGATGTGGTAATTTCTAGTACTGAAAAGGGCTTGGGGAAAACAGTTCCCTCAAACTATTGATGAGTCTGTAAATTGTTACTACTTTTTGGGAACTTAATATAGCAGTGTTTATTTAGATACCTTTGACTCAAATCCTTCAAGAGATTTATCTGATAGAAATATATGGACCAGTATTTAAAGAAATATGCAGCGATCTTAATTGTAGCATTATTTGTAATAGTGAAAATCAGATCTGTCCTAAGTATGTATCAAATTATGGTATTCCCACATTATTACTGATCCTAAAAATGAAGAGGTACACCTGTTAAATATATTGGCTTGAAACCTATGATTATCTTAAGTAAAAACAAATTATAGATAATATACATATTGTATGAACCCATTGTTAAGTAAATAAACCCTATATAAACGTGTTTGTTTATGGAAGCAAAGAAAAACAAGAACATTCAACTGATTAGTAATTTCAGGGTAATAAGGGCAGGGTGTTGGTGGAGGGTGGAGGAACTACCTTTCTGAATAGTTTGAATTGTTACAGTGAGAATATTTTACTTTTGTAATTAAAAAAATTTAAAAGATTGAATTTAGGGAAGCAGTGAAAAATGGGTGGCTAAAATAACAATTTATATGAAACCCTGTGTTTGATTTGTGAATTAAAAGTGACTCAAATCCAGTTATTCAAAGTATTCTATTTCTGGCAGCAATACAGTTTTCTTGGAGGAGGTCAGCCTCAAGAGATTAAGATATGTATGTATGTAGTCCTATTATAACTTAATAAATAATTGTGAATCTGTGTTTGCAGTTGAGAGCTCTAGGTTTTAGGGTATTTAACAATTTACTTATTATTTCTTTCAGGGCGTGAACCAACACACTGATAATTCTTTTGGAAACATTTAAAGGCATCTTGTGTCTATCTGTGATACCTCTTGAGAGCCTTATTCATAAGGATGTCTTTTTGGAAGACTTCTCTGAACTTCCCAGTTTAAACGGACCATTTCTGCCTCTATACTACCATTATATCCCCCACCAAGTTTTCTCAGTCCTTACTCCTTACTATGGCTTAGTAGCTTGACCTCTTCATCTCCATTGTTGCTATTACCTTACTTCAGGGCTTTGTCATTTTTCACTTGGATCACTGTAGTTGTCTCTGAATTGGCTTCCCTGCTGGCCTTTTTCCAATACAGCCTTCATACTGCAAGCCTCAGAGGCTTTTTGGGTTTTTGTTTGTATTATTTTATTTTAATTTTCCTAAGTTGCAAATGTGACTCCTCTTGTTTTAACACCTTCATTAGTTTCCCCTTGTCAGTAGGTGGAGTGAGTCGTCTAAGACCAGCATAAGTTGGTTCAAGTCCATCTCTCCAGCTTCATCTCTTGTCATTCCTTTCCTTAAACTTTTGCCTTTGTAAGCTATTTGTAGTGTCCATCTTCGGCACATGTTGCCCTCTGCTTGAAACGTCCATTTTGCTTGGATAACTCGTTTGTCCTTTAAGGCTCTGGGCACACTTTAACCTATAAGTCTGCCTCACATTTTTACCTGTCAGATGAGAAAGGTTCATTGTTGTTGTTTTTCTGATAGTAATAATGATAATGGCCATTGGAGAAAATGAAAACAATCCAAAAGAATATAAAGAGTAAAGAAAAGAATCACCTAAAATCATAGCACCCTGATTAAAACTTTAAAATCCCATGCTCATCACTAAAACTTTGGGAAACAAAGCTATCTCATTCTCTCTCCCTGTATTAAAAAAATAACATAAATAATATAAAATATGCATACTTTTTTGGTAATCTGTCATAACATTGAGATCTTTTTGTCTCTGACTAGAATTACACATCATTTTTAAATGGTTGAACAGTATTTCATTGTAGTGAAGAAATCATAATATACTTACCTAATCTTACTCTGATGGGTATTTAGAATGTTGTATTAGTTCAACAAGAGAAGTCAAAGTACAATCTTGATCTCTAGCTGAAGCTCTAGCTCTGTATCTATAACTATACACACATGCACATTGTCTTGCCAGTGGGTTTCAGCCCCAGGAAAGTTTACTATGGATTCAGTGTGACCAAAGAAATGGACAGCAAAACGTTCTTGGGGTGAAAGGGTTATATCCAACTTTATTTCCTGGTGGCAGGTCAGTCACTAGAATCCCGTTCACTCAGAGCGAGTCTGCATGCAGCAAGCCAGTCTGCCTCTGGGCCCCTCTGTCCGCACAGTCGTCCTGCACAGCCATCCTCTGGGCCTCTGTCCTCTGCTCTGCTCTCCTGCAGTCTTGCAGCCCTGCCACTGTGTCGCACCCAGAGCACTGGGCGGAGCTCTTTTTATAGAGTCAACAGCCATGTATTTGCTCACAGGTGTGCAGTGAGCTAGTCAACAATGGCCAGGTGAGAATCCTGGCCACAGGAACTCTCATTTTATCCACACACATACACAGGGAATTGGCTTAGCTGTTGTTGCAGGGGTTTGGCTAACCAAGTACCAAGTCTACAGGGCAGGCAACCAGGAAGGGGAGATCCAAGAGGAAGAGGGGCTTGTGCACCAGGTGCTGCTTGTAGTGTCTCAACTCAGAGAGGCCCCCTCTGTCAAAGGTTTTTCCGACTGATTAAATCAGGCCCACTCATGATGATTTCCCTTTTGCTTAAAGAAAAGCCAACTGATTAGGGGCTTTAATCATATCAGCAAAAGCCCTTCACAGCAAGGTCTAGATTACTGTTTGAATTAACTGGGAGAAGGAGTTTCCTACAAAATAGCTGATGCCTCCCTTTTGTCTTTCCAACACCAGTTAGAGAATAACCCTTGTAGCTTGTCCTAATCAGGAACAGTAGGAAGGGAATTTTGGCAAATGTAATTCACTCTAGCCAAGTTAATGCATTCTAAAGTCATCACAGGTATATATGGTACTTCTCTGATGTAAACATGCTTGCATACTGAGTATTTTCTTTGGATAAATTTGTTAAAGTGGAAGAGGACTTTGTTCTTTTAACTCAGTAATATGGAAAAGAGTGGTTAATTATGATTTTGATTAATAACTTAGATGTGTAGATGATTTAAAACCTTAAAAGAGGGATAAGAATAGTCCTGGATATTGAATGGTTTTCAAAATCTTTTATAACAGCCTGTGTATTTTAAACTTCTTGCCTTTTTTATTTGTTAATGGCAAGACTTGGCAATATATTACTTAAGTTTCTGCTTTTTTAAAAAAAAATTGTTCATGGTCAGTGGGTATGAATGTATCCTAGGGAAGGATTGAGTAGCTCCATTTGGATGTGTGGCCACATTTGGAGCCGTCCTGTAGCCATCAGGATGGAGTACTGTGGTGGAAAGGCCTAAACTCACTCATCCCTGTGCCAGGAGTGGCACAGGCTTTAGGACTCCACTAAAGGAGGGAGAGATGCTGAGCACTAAACAGCAGGAATTCCCTACAGTGTTCTTCACTTCCCTCACTTTCCTTTTACACTTCCTTTGGACTTTGGAATGAGAGCAGACTTGGGTTCTTTCTTAGCTACTTGCTATAAAATGTGCGACCATGGGTAAATTACTTGGCTTTTTAAGCCTCAGCTTTCTTACTTTCAGAATGGTGATGATAATTATAGGTTAAAGATAATAAGTAAAGATACAAAGTACTTAGCATTGTGTCTGACGTATCATAAGCATTCAAAAGCGTTCATTAATATTATTTTTAGCTGTTTACTTACCAGTTTTTCTGTTCTAGTAGATGTTACCTGAAACTAACTTTTGCCACTAAGTTTGGTAAAGCTTTTGAAAGTTGTTTATAAGTAGAATACTGTGGATAAAGTGAAGGTTCCTATGGCCAGGATTCTCACCTGGTTGGCTAGCCCACTATGCAGGTGTGGGCAATACGTTTATAGAAAGAGCTCCACCCAGTGCTCTGGGTGATACAGTGGTACCGCTGCAGGGCTAAGGCTGCAGGGGAGCAGAGACTGGAGTGGTGGCAGCGCCCAGGACATAGTCTGAGAAGGCTGCAGGGGTTGGAGAGGCCTAGAGGCAGAGACCAGCTTGCTGCATACAGAGTTGCTCTGAGTGGATGAGATTCTAGTGATTGACCTGCCACTGTGGGAATAAAGTTGGTTATAAACCCTTTCACCCCAAGAATGTTACATTGTCATTTTTTGGTCTCATTGAATCCATAGTGTACTTGCCTGGGACTGAAACCCATTGGTAAGACAAATACATAATTTATATCAGTAATATAAAACATCACAGTTACCAAATTGTTAGGATAACCCCTATAACAAATTATTCTAAGATACTTATTTCAAGATTACATACTTGATAAACTTCGGCCATGTTTATCTTAATTATAAATAGAATCTTTGGTATAGGTCACAACTATATATATATACTCTTGAGTCTTTTTCAGTGGAGGCTTGTTTGTTAGACATTGCTGAAGAGCTCTATCCTTAAAAACTTAGCTAATAATTGGTTACTGGTAATAACAGTAAGTGTCCATTTTTGAGTCACTGTGCTAGGTGATATATATACATAATTGCTAATATTAACAATTTGATCATTTTAGGTGTTACTCTTATTTTATAGATGAGGAAATTGAAGCTCATTAGGTAATAGAGTTTAAAGGTAGAAATAAGGTCATTGGAATAAAACAGAAGAACTGAGTTCTAAGCTGAGCTCTGTTTCTTGGTCTGTGACTTCAGGCAGACCTTTCTAGGCCACAGTTTCCTTTTTTTGTGAAAGAGGAATAATGTATTTTATAATATATCAAGTGCCTACCAAGGGTGGTACATAATAAATGTTCTATGTGTGGTAGTGTCTGTTATTTTATTGACCAAGAGCCTTTGAGGATATTACCGGTGTAATAATATCTCATTACCATTTGGAGAGCATTTTGTCTGAAGTGTCTACTTTTATCATCTCTTATACCATTTTTTCTGAATTGCCTTATTTCTTCACCAATGCCCGGCTTATATTTTAAGCATATTAGTTAATTTCATCATACCATAATTATTAATCTTTTGAAGTCAGGACAATATCTGTTCTGTTCTTTATTTAGAAGCTCAGTAAACTATATAAAGGATGAAAAGAAGTCTTGGAATATTTCATTTATCTCATTGCGGTCTTGTGGTGCTTAATTATTTAAATTTATTAATAACTTCATTCCAACAATAGCACTAATTTATAGTATGATCTAGGAAAGTAGTTTTAATTTTCTTGTATGCTTTATTAACATTCCATACTCTGAAATTACATGATTTTTAGTTTTTAACTTAAAAGGTTTTAGTAATGGGTGCCCTATAAAATTTGCCAGCCTTATTTCTGTGAAGTCTTTTGAGTTATTAATGTTAGCTCAGGCCTTCCATATTTTAATGAAAATTGAAGTAAAACATCATTCAACTTAACATTTTTCAGACATTTTTGAAATTTCTTGATAAGCAGTTATCAGATGGACTGAAGATCAAATGGAGATGAGATATTAACTTTAGGCATTAAATTTAGGCTTCTCATTTTTTGTTCAAAGACAGAAGTTATAATATTCAGCAAATCCAACTATAGACATTATGCGTAGAAGAGATGTATTTGTCTTGCCAGTAAGAGAAATGCATGTTTTAATTTTTTATTGCTTTGTAAATGATCCTCTATTCTTGAACACTTTTCTTATTTTTGTATGCTCTATAAATGAATCATGGTTTTGAACTTTTCTACATCAGTAATAAAAATGAAATTTGATTGGATAGTGATAAAGATAGTTCTTTTCATGAAAACAATCAGTTTGTCATGGCAATTCCCTTTAACTATAACTGCGTTGGTAAAATAGAGGCCATAAAAAGCATTTTATTGTGCTTATATACTTAGCTGTGTTTTTGTGCTGATGATATAATTTTATCTCTAAGAACTTTTATAAACCAAAAAAGTTTCCTCATGACTTAACCTGCCTTTGGATTTTTTTATTTTGTTATCATTAATCTACAATTACATGAAGAACATTATGTTTACTAGGCTCCCCCCTTCACCAAGTCCCCCCCCATGCCCCATTATAGTCACTGTCCATCAGCCTAGTAAGATGCTGTAGAACCACTACTTGTCTTCACTGTGTTGCACAGCCTTCCCCATGACACCCCCTACATTATACATGCTAATTGTAATGCCCTGTTTCTTTTCCCCCACCCTTCTCCCTCCCTTCCCACCCATCCTCCTTAGTCTCTTTCCCTTTGGTAACTTGTTAGTCCATTCTTGGGTTCTGTGATTCTGCTGCTGTTTTGTTCCTTCAGTTTTTCTTTGTTCTTATACTCCACATATGAGTGAAATCACTTGATACTTGTCTTTCTCCGCCTGGCTTATTTCACTGAGCATAATACCCTCTAGCTCCATCCATGTTGTTGCAAATGGTAGGATTTGTTTTCTTCTTATGGCTGAATAATATTCCATTGCGTATATGTACCATGTCTTCTTTATCCATTCATCTGCTGATGGACATTTACGCTGCTTCCATTTCTTGGCTATTGTAAATAGTGCTGCGATAAACATAGGGGTACATCTGTCTTTTTCAAACTGGGCTGCTGCTTTCTTAGGGTAAATTCCTAGAAGTGGAATTCCTGGGTCAAATGGCATTTCTATTTTAAGCATTTTGAGGAACCTCCATACTGCCTTCCACAATGGTTGAACTAATTTACATTCTCACCAGCAGTGTAGGAGGTTTCCCCTTTCTCCATAACCTTGCCAACATTTGTTGTTGTTTGTCTTTTGGATCGTGGTGATCCTTACTGGTGTGAGGTGATATCTCATTGTGGTTTTAATTTGCATTTCTCTGATGACAAGCGATGTGGAGCATCTTTTCATGTGTCTGTTGGCCATCTAAATTTCTTCTTTAGAGAACTGTCTATTCAGCAACTTCGCCTATTTTTTAATTGAATTATTTGCTTTTCGTTTGTTGAGGTGTGTGAGCTCTTTATATATTTTGGATGTCAACCCTTTATCGAATCTGTCCTTAATGAATATATTCTCCCATACTGTAGGATACCTTTTTGTTCTATTGATGGTGTCCTTTGCTGTACAGAAGCTTTTCACCTCGATATAGTCCCACCTGTTCATTTTTGCTTTTGTTTCTCTTGCCCGGGGAGATATGTTCATGAAGAAGTCACTCATGTTTATGCCTAAGAGATTTTTGCCTATGTTTTTTTCTAAGAGTTTTATGGTTTCATGACTTACATTCAGGTCTTTGATCCATTTCGAATTTACTTTTGTGTATGGGGTTAGACAGTGATCCAGTTTCATTCTCTTAAACGTAGCTGTCCAGTTTTGCCAGCACCATCTGTTGAAGAGACAGTCATTTCCCCATTGTATGTCCATGGCTCCTTTATCATATATTAATTGTCCATATATGTTTGGGTTAATATCTGGAGTCTCTATTCTATTCCACTGGTCTGTGGCTCTGTGGTTTTTGTGCCAGTACCAAATTGTCTTGATTACTGTGGCTTTATAGTAGAGCTTGAAGTTGGGTAGCGAGATTCCCCCCCACTTTATTCTTCATTCTCAGGATTGCTTTGGCTATTCAGGGTCTTTGGTGGTTCCATATGAAGTTTTGAACTATTTGTTCCAGTTCGTTGAACAGTGCTTTTGGTAATTTGATAGGGATTGCATCGAATCTGTATATTGCTTTGGGCAGGATATGCCTTTTGATTTTTAAAAAAGACTTTTGTTGTGTATATTTATCCGAGTGAATATAGTATCCACAGATATTATAATAGAATTTCCCCCCCCATATCTTATTTTATTACCTGGTCAAACTAGAACACTAACTGGAACTTCACATAAACAAATCTTCTAATTTGTTAGACTTGAAAAGGCCATCATTACCCCAGCATTTATTTCTGTAAGGTAATGTCTGCAACTGATGCTTTAATGATTTGGCCTTTTGTTAACTTCCTTTTCTTTTGATTATTAGCCTTTTTGTTATAGCAAAATGTTTTGGCATCATGAATCATAAGTAATGTTTCTGATTTTCTTATTTTATAAAATAAAAAAGATTATGTGTCAATAGAAATAATATAAAAATAAAAATTACTGTCTTTTCATTAGACATTGTTATTTTTGGTAGTCATCAGTTTAATATTCTGGTTTGGCTAATGGACAAGGACTAGTTGTGTAATGTTAATTATTTAAGTGTTAATTGATATTCTTTAGTTGAGATTGTGAATTATTCTTTATGTATTTTCTTAAACAGATTTCTTCTTGTCGTATACTTGTGCTTATTTTCCCATTCTGTCATTTTGTTGCTGTTTGGAGAAGGTAAAATAATTTTAATATTAAAGTAAATATCTAGAAAGAGAGATACTGTTTTAGAATTATGGAGCGCAGTTTAAAGACAAATATGAAGTATGTTTCATTAATCTTTGTATTATAGGAAAATTACTGATGAACTTTTTATAAAAAGTTCATGGTAAGATTTGAGTTTAGCTGGCATAATTCAGTCATTTTTTTTCTTAGATTCCCTTTTTTCTAATTTCTGGAATAATGTAGCAACTGCAGTCAGACCAGTTTATGATGGTGGCAGGCCACTGTGGTCACTCGGTTCCAAATTCTGGGGACTAGAGGCCAGAGAGCAGTGTTGTGGTCTGAAATTGGAGAGATAATTTCAATAAGGAAAAGTTTCAAGGTAATGGGCTCATGAAATGGAACTGACTGGAGGGAAGATGGAAATGTCAAATCTATGCCTGAAGCTGAAGCAGTAAAGTGGAATTTAAAATGTAACATGGTCAGGAGTCTGGTAACTGATTTAGATGAACAGAAGGAATTCAGATTAATCAACATTTAATTCTGTCTTTAGTGATAATCTGTGTCTAGTAGTAACTATCAAATGTAATTATTCAGTTATTTTTGTAGTATACAAATCACACCACAGCTTAAGGGTGTCAAACATGATCCAGGGATCATGGATCTGTGGTCAGTAATTCTGACAGGCCATCGTAGAGATGGTCACAATGTCTGGATTGTCATCTGGAAATCTCAAATGCTGGGGATGATCAATCCAGCAGTTGAGGGCATCTTCATTGATGTATCTGACAATTGATGCTGACTAGCAGCTCAGCTGGTGTTGTCTTCTGGACTGTTTCTACCATGGCCTCTCCATATGGCTTGGGCTTCCTCAGAGCCTGGTGGCCTCAGTGACTCAGTTCTCCAAGGGCATGTTTCCAGGCTAATAGGGAGAAGCTGCATTACCTTCTATGACCTTGCCTTCTCCCATGTTCTATTCATCATAAGAGAGTTACAAGTCTGCTTAGATTCAAGGGGAGGAGAATTGGACTTCACCTCTTGGTGGGGTTGGGAAGTTGGTGAGGTTCTAGAAGAGCTTGTGGGACATGAGATACTATTGTGGCCATCCTTAAGAAATATCTGCCACAGTAAGCAGGTGCTAGTATACTGGTGCAGAGGGCTCAGCTGAGTCTGAATTAGAGCTGGGAATTTACTAGTCCCATTTGTGACCTAATAGAGGTTCTGAAATGGGATTGGGATGATTGGGAGGTGGGGTGGGGGGAACAGTGTCTAGGGGTGGTAGGGTAATATTGCACATTGCTTCAGTTATCTCTGGAGCTCGCTAACACTAGTCAGGTTTACCTTGCATTGCACTTCCAAACCCACATGCACATATTCACACACACATTGTCTTTCTGACCACCAAATGCCAAATACGTGAACGTTGAGGGTAGCGCTCAGGCAAGTGTATTTTTTTTAAACTGATTGGGCTGTGCACCTCTGGTTAGAAACCACTGAACGATTTGGAGAAAAAGTTCATGAGTTACACTGTTGAATTTAGTACACATAGTTGAGATGTTGTCATTCCTTAATTTGGTTTGATGGTTTTATTTCCAGAGTTCTAGTGGTTTTTTGCTGTCAGATATCTTTCAGGTTTTAGATAGCAAAATACCTGCTTGATTTTCTAAGGAATACATTTATTTGTTAGGTTGAATACCTAAAAAGGGGCTATGTCCTATAATAGAAATGCTAATTTAGGAAAACATTACTCAGCATTTTACCTCCCTTCTCTCAAACCAAATTAAGGGTGTTAGATTTTGAGTGAGCATCTCAATTCTGTCTGTCCCTCAAGTTCTGTCTGGCATACTTGTGGTTATTTTTTGGACCTAGTTCAGATTTCATCTCTTGTGAATTCTTTTCTGTCTTCCTCCGGCAGATGTAGTTATTTCAAGAGGATTCCTCTAGTGCTTTATATGTACTTCTGGTTTGGTGCTTATATTAATAATAATTATTGTTTGAGTACATTCTTTGAGCTAGAGACTGCATATGACACTTTCATAATTTATCTAATTTTATTCTCCCAACATCCTTATGAGGTAGGTAATATTTTCCTGTTTTACATGTTAGGTAATTGAGGCAAGAAGAGATTACGCAAATTGGCCAGGGTCACTCAATAAGTTGTAGTGTTGAGTGGAGAACCCAGGTATGTCTGACTTCAAGACCTATGTTTTTTCCCTGCATCACCTATTTTCACTTACTGTATTTTAAGTGGTTATTTGTATCTCTGTCATCTCTTCTTCCCCCTCCCCCTATTCCCTCAGACAATCAACAGTATTCTTCGAGAGCCATGACAGTTTTATATTCAGCTTTGTCTTTTTATTATAGTCCCTGGTACATTTTGGAAGTTTAATAACCTCTGTTCAGTTAAATGCCTTTTATATTTTAGGCTAAGTTATCGGCTTGTTGGTGCTGTGAATTTGTTTTCTTGACCCTTGTTAACCTCCAGATGTTTGTCAGTTTTATGAAACTGATCCTTGAATATCATTTTGAAATTGATCTCTTGTTTCACATATATAGGTTTAGATGGTTCATGTTCAAGTCTCATAAAGAGTAACTTAATTTTACTTTCCTTTTTGATTAAATCTAATGGAAAAACTATCATTTAACCACTTTGGTTCTAAAATAAGTGAGGCCTCAATTAGCTAATCTTAAAGACTTATTCAGGAGCACTATAAAATTACAATATGTTACAAAGGCATGTTTCAAACACGGCTTTAAGCCATATTCCACAAATACTGAAATAGACTGAGATGGGTCAAAATCTTTTTGAGTAAAGTTAATCTGCACAGATCCTCATTTCCATATTCTCTGAGGCAAATGAATGAAAGAGGTGAAAATAACTTATATCTTATTTCGGGTTCATTCTACCTCCTGGGGATAGCCTTTCTTTGCGTTGTTCAGAGATGGTCTGCCTCAGATCTACTGGGAGTGCTTGTGGCAGTTTTGGATCCAGGTCCTCATCTCCACAGTATCAGAATCTTTGAGTTTAGGGTCTGGTGGAAATACACAATTTTATGAAGTATCTCATGTAATGCTTACACATTAAGGGTTGAGAACCACAGCTGTAGGATGATTATAACTGCTTTATTACTAACAATTACTACCCAAGAATGTTTATTTGTGGGCTCTGTAAGAGGTTAGCACACAGTTGTGTGCTCACTGACTTCAGAGAAACACTACCTGGGTTCAAACCTGCTTTTATCACTTACTAGCACTGTGACTTTGGGCAAATTACTTATGCTTGTATCTCAGTTTTCTTATTGTAGAGATAATAATAATAGTGTCTACCTTATAACTCATAACATATCTCAGTATGAGATAGTTAATATGTCAGGACCTTAAGTGCACAAAAATGCAATAGGAATCTTTTAAAATTTTCTACTAACCTCAGCTTTACTGAGGTATAATTTACATACCCTTTTAAAGTATACAGTTCAGTGATTTTTTTAGTATATTTACAAAGTTGTGATTATTACCTTATTCTCATTGTAGAACATTTCCATCACCCCAGAAATTTATGGTCACTTCCCAGTCCCTTTCCCAGTCCCAGTCAACCACTAATCTACTTCTTGTTTCTGTAAATTTGCCTTTTCTTAACCTTTGTTAAGTTTTCTTAACAAAGTATGTTTTCTTTAGCAACTGGCTTTTTTCACTGGGCATAATGCTTTTGTAGTTCATCCATGTTGTAGCATGTGTCAACACTTGGTTCCTTTTTATTACCAAATAGTATTCTATGGATATCACCACATTTTGTTTATCCAGTCACCGGCTGATGGTCACTTTCTGACTACTGTGAATAGTGCTGCTGTGAACATTGGTGTACAAATCTTTTATGTGGATTTTTGTTTTTTTAATTTTTCCTGGGGCAATAACTATGAGTGGAATTGCATAGTCATATGTTAAGTTTGTTTAACATTTTGAGAAACTACCAAACTTTTAAAATTCCCACCAGCAGTGTGTGAAAGTTCCAAATTCTCCACATCCTCTAAATCTATTGTCTGTCTTACTGATTGTAGCCATTCTAGTGGGTGTGAAGTGGTATCTCATTGTGGTTTTGATTTGTAATTCCCAAATGACTAATGATACTGAGTTCTCTTCATGTGTTTCTTGGCCATTCATCTATCTCCAAAGGAATGTCTATTCAAATTCTATGCCCATTTAAAAAAAATTGGGTCATTTGTCATTTCTGTTACTGAGTTGTACGAGTTCTTTATATATCTGGATGTAATCGTGGGGAATGTTACCTGCTTTTGCTGCCACTCTCCCCAAACACCCCCAAGTCATCATCTACCTTAGATAAGCCATCTGGGTAGTGTTTGACCAGAAGGAGATAGATTCTTACTATTCTCTAGTGCCATTTGGGCCCCGACTTCAGTTTTGAGGGGAAGTTCTGCCCTCTGTTAGTTTGTCTGTGTTTTCAATCTGTTCTGCTTTCTAGTCTCTGCTTCCTGAGTGGTGGGTGTTAGAACCCATTTGCCGGGATATTAATCCTACTGACTAGTTCATTCATGTGCCCTCGCTTTGGATTGTGTTAATCTTTTGTTTACCATTTTGTTACAAATGAATAGGTGGTTGGAGGTATTGATGAGGGATTTGTGAGATATGATAATGACTTACTTGCCATAGGCTCAGTAAATTGGCATTCATTTGGCATTCTGGAGATTATGTACTCTTGAATGAAATTTTTTCTTAGTTCTATAAAACATGTAACCAAACAGAATTAAGCCTTGTTATGGCTATATCAGAAAATCTTTGTTGTCATAGTCAGATACACTCCAGTACTTGCCAGAGTTTTTAACTTGAAACATTAGAAAGTAACAAATATGGAGGTAGGTCACATGGTATCATCAACATCTAAGTGCCTTAAAGACAGTCACTTGATTTTCTTTATAATTTTATCTTTAGTGCTTAGAATGGTGCCTGACAGATTGTATTCTGTTGGGGAGGATATATTCTGTGAATATTTACTGGGTGAATGATAAAACAGATTCATAGAATGTGGTTACATTTATTTTCAAAAGTGAGAGCTACATACATTTACTATAGATATTTATATGTAACACATAATAAAGAATATACAGTGGATTCTGATGTCAGTCAACAAGTGTGTTCTCTGTAAGAACTGTTGATAATTTGTAGCCAATGGAATAGTACTGCTATGAATTTTCTTCCAAAGTCTGGGAATCCTTTGTTTTGTCTTATATTTCTCTAGTTTGTCCTAGATATCTGCTTCTTGCTTTGGTGCCCTTATTTTAGTCTAAGGCAGTCTTTAATCTTTGTATCTGTACTTGCTTGCAGTGTATTCTTTAAGTAGCTGCTGTGATCCGAATGTTTGTGTCCCCCCCAAATTTATGTATCTAAATCCTAACCCCCAAGGTGATGGTATTAGAAGGGGGGACTGTTGGGAGGTGGGCTCTGCCCTCATGACTGGGATTAGTGCCTTTATAAAAGAGATCCCAGAGTGCTCCCTAGCCCCTTCCAGCATGTGAGGGCACACTAAGAAGTCAGCAGTCAGTCAACCAGAAAGGGCCTTTAACAGAACTTGACTGTGCTGGCATCTTGATCTTGGACTCCAGCCTCCAGAACAGTGAGAAAAGCCTCCAGAACAGTGAGAAATGCATTTCTGTTGTTTATAAGCCACCAGTCTGTGGTATTTTGTTATAGCAGCTCTTGCTTTAAGCCCTAGCTATAAGATAGTTGCCTTATAGCTAAGTTACAAAATGTTACATGCCAGTTTTTTAGGTTTATGGAAATGGCAGCATAGTACTGTACTTCTCCATTCTCTAATATGAGCCGCTTTCTGACATGAACATTGATCTCTGACTATTGAGGTGATGGGAGAATGGTTTTAAACTCATTTTGTGGGAAGACTCACTTCCTGGTTACACATCCTATATAATGTCATTAAACATTACTTATGAAACAGTAACTCTGGGGTATCACTGTTTAATCATTTCATGATCAATATTTTTCTGGGATTGAATTGTATTATACTTTGCAGGTTGAATTGCTGTTAAATCTAATACATAGTTCTTAAAATTCTAGTTTTTATAAAGTCCCATGTCGTCATACTTTAAGTCTGAACATCTTAAAAATATATTTTAAGTGAACTGCCTAAAACTTGATAGGTTTTGAACTTAGTGTCTGTATTAACATCATGAGATCATCAGGATAGTATTTATGTCAAAGTAGTAAATTTATTTCCTTCTTTTCTCTGTGTGTCTTGCAGTTACTTGTCCGTGTTTAAAAGCTGCCAAATGCTCTTTGAGCATTTTGCTATAGTAGTAGTATTTGCATTTACACCTTTGGCAGAAAGCCATCCAAATTTGGAGATAGGTACATGTTTCTTACTCCTTTTGTGTAACACTGCATAGTCTTTGGAAGTGAAGAGATGACATCTATGAGCTTTTGAAATCTACTTGCCTAAGGATAAACTGGGTTTGACTTCATTAGTGCACAAATGATAGGTTTGTATGGAGTTATTATAGCATTAATCAATTTGATGGATTGGAAATATGACAGTACTGAAGTAGCGTGTAATATTAGTGCCTATTATTCTACAAATTATGTCTTCACCTACATTCAGATGCCAGAGGACTCATGTTGTACATTCAGAATGCAGAACTTAAAAAAACAGCAGAGGGCACCTCTTTTCTTGTCCTCTTAGATTAGATTATGAAGAGCTAGACTTTGGAATTAGACTTATTTATTAGGTCATAGCACTTTCATACTGTGAAACACCTGAATTGAATGAAATAGATAGATAATCTGCCTTCTAAACTAATACTTGAAAGAATACTGCATATAAAATGTAGAGTCTTTAAAGGTCCTAGGGATACACGTATGTGAATTTATTGGCTAGTAGTCATTTCTCTAAAAATTGTAACAGATCAGTAGTAAAGAATATTGATTTCTTTTTGTTGTATTGGTTGGTAATGCTTAAAAATAGGTTCCTCAAACGTAATTAAATGAGAAACAAATACTTATTTTGGGGGGCTGTGGCCTTGCTCTACCATAAATGCATTTCGAACACTAATTTACTTACGTATGCATTTATTTATCTTATGGCTTTAAGAAGTCCAAGAGTATGCATCCTCTGTCTCTCTTTTCTTTAAAACTTTGTTCTCTTTCACATATTTACAGGAGTGGAGAAATTTTTCTTCAAAAATTTAAAAATGCTCATTTGAATTAAAAAACTCTCCCTTCCATTAAAGATTGAAAATTTAAGAGGCATCGCCTTTGCTTCTGGTCATAGAGACACTAAATATAAGACACTCAGCAATTTTGCTGGGCAAAATTAGGAAATAGGTAAAGGACTAAGTGGGTAAAAGACTTTTAATGATGTTTATTAGAAACTTTTTTATGAGGTGCTCTGATACTTATTTTTAAATGTTCTTTATATCTATAAATTAGGAATGTATTTCTTCTATACAAAAATTACAAAAAACTTCCATGGATTTTTTGCTAGGGAATAAGAAGTCATCCTACTTTTAAAGAATGAATTAATGTAGGTCACTAAGAGTATCTTAGAATAAGTTACTGCTTTGGTATGAAAATGATATAGTAGTTTCTTTTTGTGAAATAATCAATTTCTGAAAGGTGGGTAGTTTTACTTTGAAACTCTTGTAATAAAGATGATAGCTTTAAATGATACTTAGGCAAAAAATTTAGATTTTTCTTACTTTGAATTTCATATTTTGGCATATATTATTATGAATGCCACATTCAATTTGGAGCAGTTGAGAAGCCAAGTCTTTAATAAATAATCTTGGGACCATAAGAATTTTTCACAGTTTAGGAACTTGCTGCATAGAAAGGGAGATAAGATACTGACATAATAATAGATAGAGTAGAAAGTAATATATAAGACAAGTACAAACTACCATGGACAGAATAGATAAGGAGAAGTTAGATTTGTTTAGTTACAAAAGCCTTCTTTATGGAGGTGGCATTTAAACTTGGTCTTAAAAGGTATTGGATTTGAGTATATGGTGCTGAAGGAGTGTATTCTGGACAAAGGGGAACAAGTTGAGCAAAGACATGAGGTAGGTAGGTAGGCAGGTACCCCCCACCCCACTTACTATTAATTCCTGTGTGTTCTTTTCAAGCTTTCTCTGGTGAAAAGAAAAATGACTTCACTAGAATAGAGGAGTAGTCTTCTTTGTTTAAGTGTATATGAGTGGCTGGGTTCCCTTTTAAAACTTCGAATGTTATTTAATTAGACCAGTGTTTTCCAAACTGGGGTTTTATGTATATACCCTATGTTATACAAGACACTACTTTGAAGTACAGGAAGAAAATAGTGGAACTTGGATTTGAGTTTTTTTTTAACTCTTTCTCTTTTAGTGTATGTTTTATTATGTGTATGATTTATTAGCTCAGGAATGCCAACGATATGATTTCTAAATCTGTTTGGGCCTATATGCTCAAATTTTTTATTGATAGGGATATGAGATTTTAAAGTGTGGTGATCCCTGGGTTAGACTAATAGAATGTGGAAAGGAGAGAGTAAGGTGACCTGTCAGGTGATTGAGGGCCTTTTGTTAGTCTTAGGAGTGTTAACGGCAGTAATATCTGATGAAAACTATATATTTGATATAAAATATAGAAACATCTGGCCAGGTTTAGGGTCAGTGCATAGGTAAGTTTTATAGAATTAGACTCTGCCAACTATCTTAGGCAGCTGTTAATACTTTTACCATTGTATGATTGGTTGAAGTTTTGAAGTTCTCTGGGTAAAGTTTCCCCCTTTTTCTGTGTTTCTCATCTTTTCTGCTGCATTTTTAGCCTATATGGTACAGAGACTAATAACAATAATGATAGTGGTAATAATACAGACATTTATTTAGCTAACATTTACAGATTCTGGTTGGGTGCTAGGTTCTAAGGATGAAGAGGTTAGCAAAAAATCAGACCTGAACACTGGATTTATGGTACTTACGTTCTAGTGGGGGAGATAAACAATCAAATAGTCCTCATATCTCAAATTGATTTTAAAATGTTGGCTGTGATAAATGGTACAAAGGAACGCACATGTTATTCAGGCTCGTAAACAGAGTGTTTGAACTATTCAGGAAGGTCAATGAAGGCTTTCCTGAGGACAGGACTGGCCTCATAATTTGTAGGGCCCAGTGCAAAATGAAATGTGAGGTCCCTTCAAAAGAATTCCAAGACTGTGAATGCAAAACATTAAACCAAGTGTGGAGCCTTTCTAAGTGTGGTCCCTGTCCAACTACACAGGCTGCAGGGACATGAAGCTGGCCCAGGCTAAGGAAGTGCTACTTGTGCTGAAATGTGAGGATGAGGTAGGAGGGGGAGACTGCTCTAGGGCAGAGGAAACAGCACAGATGAATCTCTGGGGCAAGAAGGAATGTGGTGCATTTGGAAACTGGGTAGAGGCCAGTGTGGCTGGAGTAGAGAATAGGTGAAGTTGGGGTATGATGAGGCCAGAGAGGCAGAGAAGGTGACGTGTTAAGGCCAAGTTGAGGGTTCTGATCTTTATTCCAAGAGCCACACAAATTGTTGTGTGTTAAAGCAGAGAGTTTACTTTTGATGTGCGTGCTAATACTACCGTTACCTTGCACCTTGACAGCATTGGATAACTTCTCTCTCAATACCTATATCCTGTCAGCCTCTTTTTCAGAAACTTTTAGTCTCACCTTCTATATTTATTCTAAGGCTGGCCCTTCCCTAAGGCAGGTTTAAAAAGAAACTTCACATCAGGGAGTGGTACACATTGAAAATAAGGTAGGTGAATGAGTCACGAAATTTCTCATGACTAGACTGATAATTGAATTAGACCGCAGTCTAAAACATTTTAGGTCAACTGAAGTAAAACTTGGAAGGGATGAAAATGTCTTATTAGTATTTTAAAAGGATTTGTTTTAAGTGATACAGGTTTTTAAGGTCTGTTGTCAGCACTATGATTTTAAATTCTTAATCTCCTTTTCTTTTATGCATAGTCAGGAGCAAATGGCTTATTGACTGCCTGATCTTGGGAAGGGGGAGTGAGGAACAAGTTGTATTTTTGGACTTCGTCTTGCACATAATAGGCATTCTCCATTAAAAAGGCTTTGGTTGTTATTACCCAAACCAAAAAGCAGGCATTGTGTTTTGTTATGTGTGGATAATAATGTTCATGATTCATGGGCTTGCTTACTTAGGAGGCAGTTATTGAGCTTATTTGCTAGAAAGATGCCTACATGGTTGATTTGTAGATCCATTGCCATGTCACACAACTCAGGACTTTTCAGTTTTGGCACTCTACTGAATAATATGCTACTCATTTCTTCCCTATGTCATGTTTAGAATGTACTTGAGCTGGTTCAGGTAAGTGATGTGCTTAAATCAATGATGTTTGTGTACTCTGAGCTGCTCATGGATGAGATGGGCCACTGCTCATTCCCTGCATACTCCACCATTCCTTGCCTCCTGGTCCGTGGATACACAGGCATTCTAAGCTTCTAAATAACCTGGTTATTTAGGTTATGTAGGTTTATATCAGCCTACTTCCCTTTACTTTTTAAGTGACAGGTTCTATTTGTAAAGATAAAAAATCAGATGTTTTAGCAGTTACTTTTGAGAGCTTAATTTCTTTTTTTTTAAAATTAAGGTATCATTGATATACAACCTTATGAAGGTTGCACATGAGCAACATTGTGGTTTCAACATTCACCCATATTATCAAGTCTCCACCCCCACTCCATTGCAGTCACTGTCCATCAGCATAGTAAGATGCTATAGAGTCATTTACTTGTCTTTTGAGAGCTTAATTTAAATAATTTCTGAGTTGGAATGTAGTTTGTATTTTGGATGAGGGAAAATATACTCCTGTCACCCCTTTTCCAGTTTTAGGTTAATAACAGAGCTTTTAGTTTTTGTAGGCAACTTCTTTATTCGTACTTGCAGTCAGGTAATATGCTGCAAGATTTCTTTTGTTTTAACATATGTCTGTTGTGTTAGATCTGGAGACTCTGTCGTGGTCATGATAAATGAACTCTTTACTGGAATTACTGAACACATGAACTGCTGTTCATATGAGAACTCTGCAGTATTTGCAGCGCTGTGAATTAGCTTCTGATTTATCAAAGAACACATTTAAAACTATATTCATGTATTTAATGCTCAATGTTATGTTCTTCTGTTGTTTTTGAAAATTTGTAGTCCATGTCTAGTATGTATATAAAATAGCTAACCAAAAGTTAAAATTGCCAGGTTTAATTAGAACACCCCATTACTTTAACATAGTTGATAATAAATACTAAGTTCAGCAAAACTTTGATTAGCCAGAATGTTTAGGGAATAGGGCAGTAGGTTTAATCAATATCTCTTTATTTCTACACAAAATAGTGAGCATCAACTGTATGCAAAACATGGTGCGGTGTGGCATACACAGATGCATATAACAGATCTGTGCCCTCAAGGAACTTAGTTTCAATTATCTTTAAAATTTTTAGTCCTATGCTCTATTGTTTTAATAAGATTAATATAATGCATGTAATTGAATCTTTGATGATATAGGATCTTTGATGATATAGGATCGTAATTCTTCATTACGAATGAACCTCATTGTATTTTTTCTCATGTAGATGTAAATGGTGTACATGTGCTGACCATACAATTTATTCTAAAAGGTTATTTTTGAGTAATTTGCTGATGCCAGCTTGTTTTTGATCCCTTGACTTTTGTTTTAAAAACTGTTACACAGGTTAATTGGGTTCTCATTGAAATTTTACTTTGTTAAAAAGTTTACAGTAACTTATAATAAGTATTTTGTTTCACTCCCTCTTTCGTAGTTAAGATGCAATTCACTTGCCTTTACATATATGTAATATTGTGGGTAATGGCATATAAAATTGTGGATGTTCCATTATTTGCTTGATATTTTCAAGGGATTATCCCTATGTATGAGTTTAATTTTATGTAGCTCAAACCAAACTAAACCAGAAATATCAGAATTTATAATAATGTTATGTTCTTCTTTCATTTTAAAGTATAAGTAAATGCAAATTAAGGGTATCCCCTCCCCTGCTGCAACTGTTTTAGTGCATCTTAAATGAGCAGGCTTAAGAAAAAAATGCTTCACAGATATAAATTTCATTTAAAAAAATAAGCTAGAATTATATATTAAAAAATAATTTATGTCACAGAGACTGGATTGGTTTAAACACAATAAGAAAAATACCAGTTATTATCGAGTTTCATGTATTTCATTTACTTTCTTGCTAAAAGCAAATAGAGTTACTGTGTTAGAATTAGTAATTCTGATGTTTTATGGCTTTTACAGAGAACAATTTAACAAATGATATTTTGTATATTCTGTCAGTGGAGGCATTGCTTCTTAAGTGCAGTTGATTAGACAAAATTTAAATCTAGTGCTTTTCCCAAGCACTGGTAGGTTGCTAAATTATTCGCTTTGTTCCTAGAGTCTTTTCGGTATGAAAGGTTGAGTGTCAAGGTCAAGCCTGGCTTCAGGCCTAAAATTAGCTTTACTAGCTTTATTCCCGCTGTAGGTACTTACTGCTTCTCGAGCTATTTCCCTTTGTTTTTATGGAGTGGGGGGGTGGGGCCTAGATAAACTGCTAGAATATCCTAGAATACAACTTGTTTCGTCTGTATGTTTAAATATGTCTGGTTTATAAGGAAAGACGCAGAGCCTGATACAGATATATTTGATTATTTCATAAAGTGTTTTTGTCTGTTTAAAAATTTACTTTGTTAAAAGTTTATTGTAAGATGTTATAAATATTGTTTCAACATTTGTTTGATAGTGAACAGAAATTCAATCTTTTTTTATATGTATGAGTAATATTTTGAATATGTCTGTGTCTGAAGGAAGCTAAAGGAATAGTAGCATATAGGCTATTTTAGTTTTTAAATCTCACTTTTGATTGGGCAAGATGTCTTCCATCTCCTTCCCATGAAAAAATAAAGCACCACCAAACAATGACCCAAACATGAATTTAAAACAAATTACCTAACCTACTTATACAGGTTACCATAGAATCTAAGGTAGTGTAATTAGTTGCCATATTTAAGGTAAACTTGAAGTTTTTTAGGCAAATGTATGTGCTTATTTATTCATTTGGTTACTGGTATATTTTTGCTTTACTTGCCTAATTATCACTGCCTTGTTTCTGCAGCTGCAGAACCTTGGCCTGAAAATGCTACATTATATCAGCAACTGAAAGGTAAGTACTTGTTCATAATTAAAAGTGGCTTTCTATCAAAATATATATATTACCAAAGAAACTTCTCAGTAATATAATTCATTGCAAAGAGAACATAAAACATAAAAAGGGATTCTTTTGTATAATTTGTCTAGGAGATTTTACCTTAACTTGTATCCGCCAGTGTAAACCAACTACTCATGGCATATAAGGTCTTTAGTTTATTATTGACTCATTATATTGGCTGCTGTAGGCAGTGTAAAATGATGTGGTTGCAGGAGCAGTTGGCAGATTTACTGCACCAGTAGCTGACACAGCAGATTTTTGAAGTCCTGTGGTAAAGTGGGCTCTCAGTAAAAAGGAACTGTTAAAATGTATAGGCTAGGATGGTTCAGGCTCCCTTTAGCAGCTCTTCATATATCATCAGATCACATTATGGACCCCATTTGGGGCTCAGCAGCCTGCTGCAGTTGTCAGAAGACTGCAAAGTAATGAAGACTAATAGGCAGCCGACTTAGTCTTCTAAGCATGGAATTTTTATTGCAGCGAACTTGTCATCTTTCTTTTGTGTGACAGACCTAGACACACTGTACAATATTAACTGCAGGCTGGTTTTATATGATTTTGAATGCTTTCACTTTTAACTAGAGAGAGTTGAGCAGATACTCGTTCACTTAATTTTAATGAAAAGAAGAGGGATGTTTCTTAAAATCTTGAAAAATGAATTTTTTAAATGAGTGATTTTAATTACATATTGTTAATAAGATGTGATAAATCAAATAGTTTTAGAGGAAATAGTCATGTTTTATCAGGATTTACATACTATGATAATTTATCAAAATTATGATTATACAATAGTGGTGATATAGAACTTCAAAATTAGTGAAAGCTATACATACCTTTTGTTTTTTATAAAGGAATAGTTTTTTAGAATAAAAATATTTGTATTTTGTTTAGCAGTCATACTTTTGACACAGATCTCTCATTGTATTTTCACAGGGGAGCAAATTTTGCTTTCTGACAATGCAGCTTCTCTTGCTGTGCAGGTAAATGTGTAAATATTGTAATATTTTTTCGCTTTGAATTGCAATAATTTTTTTCCTCTTCAGACAATCAGAGGCTGTATGTTTTGAATTTTTCTTTGTGATTTACCATTATCAATATAATATCTCTTCTCTGAAGTGTAATTTTATTATGTAATATTATTCAGTTACTTGTCAGTGTATCGAATAAACAAAAATATTAATCATTCTTTTTAAAAAAATCACTTATATGCTATGTGCATTATCTTTCTTAGTAGTTGTTTTACTTTTGGCTAGATATGATAGTATTGATTATTTGGGGTGATACGTTCATTCATGGATACAGCATTATTTTGTAACTTAACTTGAATAGATTTTTTTACCACATATATTTAAGCTTCATTCTCTCATTGTACTCATTCTAGCCTTAATCCATTTGGTAATCTTGAAGCAGACAATTCTTCTCTAACCATTCCTTATATTCTTATCGATTACTTTGTTATCTGTTATTTCCAAAATACTTATTGACTGCAGTAACTCTTCAGATTGTATATCACAGTTGTGTAATCCAAAAAAATTAGTGGTTTATAAACTTTAAATTGCACTCTAGGAAGAATAGGTTACTTGGGGATTGTTTGATTTAAAAAAAGAAATGTTTGTGTCGATTGTAGAATTATTATTCAAACATTTAGCATGTTTAATTGCTCTTATTTAGTTAGCTTACATAGTTTAAATTAAGAGGATTTTATTATGCAGCACCTAAAAGATAACTTAAGAGAATTCTAAGATATGTGACCTTTACTGGAGGTGAGATTGTGAACTTCTTGAAGACAGAAAGGGAAGAAAAGGAATTGTGAGCTTTTGCTGTGTTCTAGGCATGATGCTAGGCACTTGTTCATCTCATTATTTTTTATTCAGTTTGATATCTTCTGGGCCTAATAACTATGTCTGATACATAGCATGTCCTGCAGTACATTTTTGCTTTGTTTAAGGCAGGGAAAAAAGAGAAAGATGAAATGTATTTGGACAGTAATTTATTTGAGTATGAGTATCTTTAATTTCTTTCTTTTAGAAGATTTGTCTTTTACCAAGAATATAAATTATGTTTATTTTATTTGTTTACCTTTATTTCACCTTTAGGCACTAGTATTGTAACTTGTATATTTTCTCTCATTTTAACTTTTGAGAAACATATTCTCAGTTGTTTATATGCAACAAATAAAGACAATATTGCTACTTGATAATTTTTTTTTGTAAAGTAAATAGAATTTCAGTTAGCTTTCAGATATTAATAATGTAACATTTAATGTAGTGCCTTGTGTATAGAATGTACTCAGTAAATGTTTGTTGAATGAAGGGTTTATATGTGTGGTAAAAACAATTTTGCCTGATAACTAATAACACAAGTAAATTATTTGCTGTGTATAAAATAGTATTTTCAATTTTTATGTCTTTGAAAAAATAGTTTCAGGGCACAGTGAATATTTTGGTTGAAGCACTGATTTCTTAAACCCTTTTTTTAATTGTATTTTTTTGAATAACTCTTTCAGGATACTGATGAAAACTATAGAACATTTCTCCAGAAAACATTCCAATGCACATACACCAAAAAAAGCATACCCAGGCTCTTCTACATATGGTTCTGGAGGTTTACTGATATCCCTGTAGAAGCTATCTGGGGATCTCTTATAAAGAGCCCCTAAAACTAAAGAATAGTTATTTAGGAAGTACTGAAGTAATTTTCACTAAATAATAGGAAGTTATTTTATGTAGGAATAGACCAGTGGCTCTTAACTGAGGGAAACTGCATCCTCACAGAGGACATTTGGCAGTGTTTAGACATTTTTGGTTGTCACAGCTGTTGGGGAAGGTGCTACTAGCACCAGGGATGCTGTTAAACATCTTTAAATGCAGAGGACAGTCCCCCACAACAAAGAATTACACTGTCCCAAATATAAATAGTGCCAATGTAGAGAAACTCTGGAACAGATGGTTTATCTGTTTTTCAGCACACACCAGCATATCAGTGTATTACTGTTAAAAAAGTTAACAGTTTAAATAATCTGGAGAAGAGAAGAAAAAAGAAATCTTAGTGTGTGCTTTATTTAGCAACTCTGTTTTTTATGGCTTCTGTTAATTAGTTTTTTTTCCCACTATAACATCTCACATCATAATGGTAATTAGAGTGAAACTAGAAAAAAGAACTTCTTAAAATGCAGAATTTTGCTTCACCATTTCATTTTTTTTGTTATCCTATGTATGTCACTTAGATGATAAATTAACCAGCATATATTAAAAATTCTTGGTTTTGTTCAATATTCTTTGGCTTGACAGCTGATAGTAGCCATGACTATAAATGTGACTTCCAGATATCTGATATAAACTTTATGGAGTAATTTTCCTCTATATGGTAGACCAGTATCCATTTAAAAGAATCAGTTAATGTATAAAATTGAGCAAAACAGTGTGACAGGTATCCATAAACTGGATATTTTCCAGAAGATACCAGATAATTAAGCATCAGATATTTTAATAGTTGGCTAGTTAAGCCATCAGGAAATTTAAATCTTACTTACCACATGGACTTGGCATTTATTATACCTCTGAAATGAAGTGGTTAGATCTTTTTTGATTAAAGGGACCTTTATGATTTCACTTTAAAAGAAAATTATTTTTTTTCCCCGTGGCTGTTATTTCCTCTTAAAGTTGCTTTTCTTCCCTCCTCCTCAAAGTATTGGTAATACCTGAAGTGTTTGCCTGGTCATAAAATAATCTTGTATGTTAAGTATAGTATATATAGGATGTATACACACACACACTCACCACAGTATTTTACGCAAACACACAAAAAGAGAAAGAGAGAGAAATCTTTTATCCCATAATACTTCCACTTGGAAGGACCTAAGCTTGTATTGATTGGGAAAAGAACTTTGATAATTCTGTTATTACTTTTTCACCCCCTAAAGCTAAACCACTGTTCAATAGGTACATAATGTATATAAGGTTGGCCACATATGTAGTTTAAAGTTTTGCAGTAGCTCCACTAAAAAAGTACAATGAAACAGGTGAAATTAATTCAATAATATATTTTATTTAACCCAGTGTATCCAAATCTTACCATTTTAATGTGTAATCGGTTCAAAATTTATTAATGGGATGTTTTACATTTTTTTATACTAAGTTCAAAATATGATGTATGTTCTACACTTACAGCACATCTCAGTTTGTGCTAGCCACATTTCAGGTGCTCAGTATTCATGCATAGCTTGGTGGCTCTTGTATTGGACAGCACGTGTCTAGAAATACCGTATGAGCAAATATGTGAACTCCACACTTTTTCTGCAAAAAATGTTTTCTTTGATTTTCTTTCTTCTTTTCTGATTCTGTATATGTTGTCCTCTGTAGCAGATTCCATAAATTATATGGGCAGTTGGTCTCTTTTGCAAATATATATATGTCTTAAACATTACTCTTTGTTTCAAGTTTCCTCATCTGTAAAATAGAAATATGATAGAAGCTACTATGTTGGGTGTCATGAGGTTTGAATGTGTTAATATATTTAAAGCATTTATAAAGTGCTTTATCTGCCATATTACAAATATGCAATGAATGTTGGTTATTATTTACAATATGGCTATGAATGTTGGTTATTATTTTCTTCTCTTCTGATTTGTTGACAAAAGCACACATAATCAGTTTCAGCAGGAGGAAAGCCTGCAGACCTTATAATGCCTAATATGTAATTAAATTAATTAAATAATTAAATAATAATTTAATTAATTAAATAAAATAATTAAAATTAATTAAATAAAATAATTAATATGGAAGTAATTAAAATAAATAATAGGTATTAAGAATTTTGGGGGCGTATTTGAATTTGTGTGAACATTACTAATATTTATAACCATTCTTTTATGTACACCTAAAAATATTAATATTGAATCCTTCAATTCCAAAAATATTATTTTAATAATACTGAATAAGGTTTGTTTTAAAATTGAATATTTATTGGATGTCTTTATTATATAAGGCACTCTACTGAGAGCTTCTTTGTGAAATATGGTGTTCAATCTTTACCATAACTCTAGGGTACTATTATTAACCTCATTTTAAAATGTGGAAACTGAAGCTCAGAAAAGCTCTGTCCAAGATCGTACAGCCCACAAGTTGTGGAGGTAAACATACAACAATAGCATTAGTTGAATGCCTACCATGTGCTCATCACTGTACCGAGCACTTAATTCTTATTAATTCACTTAATTCTTACAACAACTGTATGAGGTAGGTGCTATTTTAATCCCCATTCAGCAGATAATAAGAATGATAGTAATAACCATAGATAAAATTTACACAGCACTTGATTCCTGTGCCAGGTCTTGTTATATGTACTTTAGGTATCAGATAATCCTCACACACAGCAACCCTCTGAAGTAGGTAGCATTATTATTCCCATTTGACAGATCAGGAAGTTGAGGCAGAGAGGTTAAGCAAATTTACATAAGTAGTACTTGGCAGAGTGGGAATACAAATCCAAGGAGTCTGAGTTGGAATCCACACTCACGTAACACTTTGCTGCGTATCAGTCCAGTCCAGTGATACAGATCTTTGAATTTTTATGCAACAATAAGTGGGCGTTTATTAAAAAATAATTTCTCATACTTCCTAGCAAATTATACCTTATAATTTATAGATTACATTAAGATATGAAAGATAAACATGTCTCAGCTTTTGAACCTTTGAAATGTGATAATAACGGTCTTACCTATATTATGAGTTATTGTGAAGCTCACATTAGGTAAAAAATGAGAAATTCTTTTGAAAAAAGTGAAAGTAATGAAAATATAAGGTGATGTCTATTGCTGAATTAGTGCCTATTTGACTTCAAAGATTTATATACATATTTTGTGAATGTCTTTATATAATGTTACTTTCTAGTCAGATTTAGAAAGGATTTTTGTTAAGTATATGTGAAACCAATTTAAAAAGGAACCTTTTTCTTTTTTGTATGGCTTAATCTAAATATTATAAAAGCTTGAATTTATTTTTTAGAGCTGTCTCAAACTGATGATCATTATTACAATGCTACATTAAAAAGTAATCTTACTTTTTACTTAGTTTTTGCTTACTTGAAGTAAGAATGACATTAAGGGAAATATCACTGTTCTGTTTAATAGTCTCATTTTCCTCTATCCTTTGTGAATAATATCCCAAAAAATAAACATCAGAAAGAAACTAAAATTTTTATTTTAATTTGATTAAAAATTTTAGTTTTTTTCTGAATGTTGTGTCATTAAAAAAAGTCAGCATTTTTATAGGCCCCATTCACGCTGGGCCATGTACACTAACATGTTGGACCTGCTGACAAATTGTTAGCTGACCCTTGCTTTTTCCTTTAAGCCAACGATGCTTTTTAAGGTGGACATATTAATTAGTGATTAAAAAATAATATCCTAATGTAGTGATTGGGAAAGAGCAGGAGAGAGGAGTATTCTTTACTTTGACTCAAGGTCAGTTTTTGCATTAGAGAAACAACTGTGTTGTGAAAATGCAACTACTGTACTCTTGTCATGTCAATCAGATTGCCACAGTAGACAGTTTACCTACAGAACTTTAGAGGAAATGATTTTGAATTTTCAGTTTGGTTGGATACATTTTTGCTTTAAACAAGTTGTTCATGGTTACAATTTTTAAGTATCAATTTAAACCTGATATAAATACAAGTAGGATGTCACCAATAGATATATTTTACTAGAGAATTAATAGAATACTGTTTTATGAAAAACATTTTAAAAATTGACATAATGTAAAGTTTCATAAGGTGTAAAACTTCAGTTCTTTAAAGTTTGTTCATCTCTCCAACTTTGGTTATCCTCTGGAAAATTAGGCTTCTGTATTCATTTTTGGGATTAGGAGAAGGAAAGGAAGCTAAGGGGAAGAGATAATTTAGCAAACATTCATTACATAAGGGGACTCAAAATCCTCTTCAGTATTCTAAAATGAGCAAAATGGAGGCTGCAAATGTTTCCTTGATATCATTGAATTTAAATTCTTCAGATTGAACATCTTATATCACCTTTTATGTATGGGAAGTATTAAAGCATTTTGGTGATTTGTGCTTGTAACACCTGAAATTATTTAAATATATAAAATGTGATTTCTGGAGGAGATAACTGTGAACTTAAGTTGAAAACAATTTAGTAGATTAAAAATATTTTCCATGTTAAGTACTAATTTCTCAAAACATAGATGGTATGGTGTATATAAAACATTTAAATTAGTCATAGGATTTGTGAAAATGCAGGACATTCAAATTAGAATTAGGTGACTGTTAGAGTTGTCAGTTTTAATAATGAAATAATATAAAATGGTTATATGAAGGTAATGGTTTGCAAACATAAACATCTATTTAACTTAGCAAAATGTACACTCCTGTAGTTCTCAGAGATTGCAAGTTAGAATGTCAACCAAATACTTTCTGTATAAATAGTAAGAATAACAAGCAGGATTTTAAAATTTGTTGCTGTTAAACAGAACAATAAAGCAGTAAGATGAAAAAAATGACAGTCTATTTTTTAAACAGAAAAAGGCTAGAATTCTTCATTATTAGATATAAAGTATCAACATAATCCATCTAGCAACATTATATTTGAGCTGAAAGTACACTTAAATTTGAGGCTGTACACTACTCTGTGTGAGTGAAACATTAGATATACAGTATCAACATAATCGATCTAGCAACATTATATTTGAACTGAAAATACACTTAAATTTGAGGCCATACACTACTCTGTGTGAGTGAAACATCTTTCATATAGTTCTTAGATGAAATTATCCTTGAATGAATAGCATCTTCATTTATCTTCAAACCTCTTCTGTGCTTTTAGTGTATCTACTGTTTCAACATTCTACAACAAGAATTACATTATACCATTATACCAGAGTAGTTCTGCAGTGTGAAATAAATTGGTCTGGAAAATGAACCTGGCTTTGCTATAAATTACATTCCCAGGTACAAAAGAATTTGTTATTTTGTTTAAAATAGTCACAAATATAATTAAGGTCTTAATTTATGTTAAACTACAAATATGGCTATTACTTTAACAGGATTAGGAACTTAATCTGTCACTTCAAGAATGATACCTAACACTTTTCCTTTGTAACCTTAGACACATTATTTCAATTACAGAGTCTGCAGCTGTTTGATATAAAAAATGAATTATTTTGTAGGTAGATTTCATGGTTTTTAATTTTAAAACATGCCTCTTCAGTAAGGTGGAAAATAATTCTTACGTTGTCACAGATTTTCCTTTGTGTCCTGGTAAAACAAGATATGAATGAAAATTCACAACTGTTTTCATTTTATGTCCTGAAAATGGCATTGCATGCTTTAGAATAGTTCTTAGTGAATTGTTACATAGAATATTTCAAATTTAATTATGAGTTGAATAGAAGCTTTGTCCTAAAGAAGAAAACCTGAAGTCTGCTATCTAAAGATAACTTAACATTGTTGGACTAAAAATGGCTTGTTCCCTATTTAGAATTTAGATACTTTGTTAATGTGATTTGCATACATTTAGAAGCTATGTTTATAATTCCTTAAATATAGTATATATTATACCTTGATCATGATACTAAATGTAAAGCACCTAATCTTTTAAAAACTTAAGGACAATTCTTTAAAATTTTGAATTACTTTAATATTTTCATTGTCAAGCAGTGTTGATTTTACCTTTGAGTAATTAAATTAGGTTCTTAGGTTACAAGAATTATTCCTTCTGTGCCTATGACTTTTATAGTTCTTTTGCTTAATTTGGACCCTGTAACTTACATTTATTTATATTTAATTCTAACAGAAAACTTTTATCTTTTCCTCTTCTGGTTATCTTTTTTGTTGCTTGCTTTCTGAACTTTTTTCCCTCAGCTGTCAGATGTCAGTGTGTCTAAAATTGAGTCAAATATGCCAGGAGTAGTTTTCAGGTGAGAGTCGTTCCAAGGAAAGTCATATTCTCTGATGTGATTTGTCTGTGTGTGTGCTATTAATAGCATTTCATGTTTTTGCTAATACATTTGCTGTATTTAAAGCTTTTTATACTTATTGCATTGTCATTTCTGATGATTACTGTATAGCTAATTTAAAAAAATTGAATTCCTGTTACTGTTTTTCTGAAACGTATCTGCTTATTGATATTTGTAACTTTATTGATTTTTAAAAATATCTCAGAGTTTAAGAGGAGCTATATTTAACTTTTTAATGCGGTGAGCTTTGGTCCCATAAAATAACAAAATGCCAATCTTTGTTGTAGCTTACTAGTTTTCTATGAACTTAGGTATATTTGTATTTATTATTTTGAATATCTGTGGCTTATTCATTAGACAAATGTTTATTGAGAACCTATTGTCTGCTGATAATAAAAGTAGTGAACAAGATAGACATGGTTGGTGTGTACTAATGGAGCGTCTGTTTTGGAGGGGGAGTCCTTTTATCAATTCATTGGTCAGTTTCTCTTTCACCTGTGTGTATGACTTCAAAAAATTATTCCCAAAATAAATATCTTTATTTAGTTGATTTTGCCTTATTGAAAAGATTTTATAAAAATACATACTGAAAACATAGTCATCATATATTTACTCTTTATTACTCTTAAAAAAGGATTTTGGTTATATTCCCTTATTTATCCTTTTACTGTTTATTTAGAGATTTTTATCTTAGTGTACAACTTTGCTGTTTGATAATAATATAACTAAATTACAATACAGGCATACCTTGGAGATATTATAGGTTCAATTCTAGACCACCACAAAGCAAATATTGCAATAAAGTGAGTCAAATGAATGTTTTGGTTTCCCTGTGCATATCAAAGTTATGTCTACATTATACTGCAGTCTACTATAAGTGTGCAATATCATTATGTCTAAAAAACTATACATGCCTTAATTTAAAAATACTTTATTGCTAAAATATGCTACCATCATCTGAGCTTTCTGTGAGTTGTAATAATTTTGCTGATGGAGAGTCTTGCCTCAGTCTTGATGGCTGTTGACCATCACGGTGCTGGTTGCCGAAGGTTGGGAGGCTGTGGCAGTTTCTTAAGACAGCAATGACAATTGCCACATCCATCGACTCTTCCTTTAACGAATGATTTCTCTGTAGCGTGTGATGCTCTTTGGTAGGATTTTACCTGCAGTAGAACTGTTTTCAAAATTGGAGTCCATCTTCTCAAACACGCCGCTGCTTTATCAACTACGTTTATGTAATATGCTAAATCCTTTTTTTGTTATTTCAACAGTGTTTACAGCATTTTCACCAGGACTAGATTCCGTATCAAGAAACCACTTTCTTTGCTCATCTATAAGAAGCAAGCCCTCATCCTTTCAAGTTTGATCATGAGATTGCAGCATTTCAGTCCCAACTTCAGGCTCCACTTCTAATTCTAGTTCTCTTGCTGTTTCCACCACATCTGCAGTCACTTCCTTCATCGTTAATTCCTCAAAGTGATTTATGAGGTTTGGAATCCACTACTTCCAAACTCCTGCTAATGTTGTTAATTTGACATCTTCCCATGAGTCACAAACGTGCTGAAGGGCATCTACAATGGTCACTCCTTTCCAGAAGGTTTTCAATTTACTTTGCCTAGATCCATTAGAGGAATCATGATCTATGGCAGCTATAGCCTTATGAAATGTATTTCTTCAATAATAAGACTTGAAAATAGAAGTGACTCCTTGATCTGTGGGCAGTAGAATTGACATTGTGTTAGCAGGCATGAGAAGAACATTATTCTCATATATTTCTATCAGAGCTCTTGAGTGAACAGGTACATTGTCAGTGAGCAGTAATATTTTGAAAGGTATCTTTTTCTGAGCAGTAGGTCTCAACAGTGGATTTAAAATATAAACCATGTTGTAAACAGATGTGCTGTCATCCAGGCTCTTTTCCATTAAGTGAGCATAGGCAGAGTAGATTTAGCATAATTCTTCAGGGCCCTAGGATTTTTGGAATGGTAAATGATCATTGGTCAACTTAAAGTCACCAGCTGCATTGGCCCCTAACAAGAGAGTCAGCCTGTCTGTTGAAGCTTTGAAGCCAATCTTTGACTTCTCCTTTCCAGCTATGAAAGTCCTAGATGGCATCTTCTTCCAATAGAAGGCTGTTTCATCTACATTGAAAATCTGTTTTAGTGTAACCACCTTCATTAATGATCTGAGCTAAATCTTCTGGATTACCTGCTGCCGCTTCTACATCAGCATTTCCTGCTTCACCTTGCACTTTTAGGTTACAGAGATGGCTTCTTTGCTGAAACCTCATGAACCAACCTCTGCTGGCTTCAAACTTTTCTTCAGCTTCCTCACCTCTCTGAGCCTTCATAGAGCTAAAGAGAGTTAGGGCCTTGCTCTGGATTAGGTTTTGGCTGAAGGGAATGTTGTGGCTGATCCTCTATCCATCCACTAAAACATTCTGCATGTCAGCAATAAGGCTGTTTTGCTGTCTTACCATTCATATGTTCACTGGTGTAGTGCTTTTCATTTCTTTCAAGAACTTTTCCTTTGCACTCACAACTTAGCTAACTGGCATAAAATGCCTAGCTTTCCGCTTGTCTCGGCTTTTGACAGTGAAATAAATTTAAAGGCAAAAAGCATCCATTTCACCTGGCTTATTTCACTGAGCATAATATCCTCTAGCCCACCCATTTTGTTTGAAATGGTAGGATTTGTTTTCTTCTTATGCTGGATAATATTCCATTGTGTATATGTACCACATCTTCTTTATCCATTCATCTACTGATGGACACTTAGGTTGCTTCCATTTCTTGGCTGTTGTAAATAGTGCTGTGATAATAGGCCTTCAAGCCTCCTCACTAAGCTTAATCATTTCTAGCTTCTGATTTACCATGAGAGATGTGCATGTCTTCCTTTCACTTGAATACTTAGAGGCCATTGTAGGGTTGTTATTTGGCCTAATTTCAATATTGCTGTGTCTCAGAGAATAGGGAGGCCTTAGGAGAGGGACAGAGATGGGAGAACAGCAGGTCAGTGGAGCAGTCAGAACACACGTAACCAACATTTAAGCTCACTGTCCTATATGGATGCAGTTTTGATACCCTAAAACAATTACATTAATAACATTAAAGATCACTGATCACAGATTAGCATAACAAATATAATAATGTAAAAGCTTGAAATATTACAAGAATTATCAAAATGTGGCAGATAAAGTGAGCAGATGGTGGCACCGATAGACTTGGTCAACACAGGGTTGCTACAGACTTTCAGTTTGTAAAACATGTATTATCTGTGAAGTGCAGTAAAGTGAAGTGCAATAAAATGAGGTACACGTGTATATAATTGGTTTTCTGTTTTTCTGTTATGGATGTGTTAAAAGGTAATAGTGAAATCATCTTTCTTTTGAAATCACCAAGATTAGTATTTCTTTCTTTGCAGATGGATAAATGAGTATTTATTGCTAACTACTAATTTTAATAACAGTACCTTATGTTTATTGAACTACTGTGTGCCAGTTGGTGTATAAATTGTTTTACATACATCACTTCGATTAATTTGTCTGATAAATTGTCTTCGTTTTAGAAATGAGTGCATAAGGTAAAGGAATGCTCTCAAGCTAATGCGGTCACCAAAATTCCTCCAAGGATGTCTCACTGTGAGACATCTGCTCTATAAACTGTTAATGTTCTATATTGACTCTTAAGACTGATGCAGAGGATTCCCATTTTTTAAAAGATACTCTAGTCCAGTTACACAACTTGCTGCTTAAATCTGGATTCTTATTAGCATCCATTAGGTTCGCCTAGGGTATTTAACCAGTGACAGTTAAGGAGTACATATATGCTAATGGTCACCCAGTCATGAGAGTGATTTGGCTTATGAGTTGGCAACAGAAAGTCAAATAACTTTGAATGATGGTAAGGACAGCATCTCAGTGAGGCAGTAGCGAACAGGGCAGGCATGTTGTTAGCTGGCCTTGCTTCCATTCAACCAGGACTGATCCCTTTTCACCATTTCATGAACTTGTGTATTTTTAATTACCTTTTTTTTTGGATTAACAATGCAATTAAAACAAAGAATATTTGAAATTTTAAAGCTTTTAATGTAGATTCTATTCCCTTACTTTTGTCAGGAACTATCATATTTGTTTTCTGTAAGAGAAATGGATGCTTTTTTGCCTTTAAATTTATTTCACTGTTCTCCTGATTCTTTCTGGAATATTATATTTCTTTAGAAATACAGACTTGAAGAAACTAGATCTATGTAATATTTGAGATGTTTTGTTTGATTCGCTCATAAATGTTATTCTGCTTACCTACTTATATTAATTTTAGGACCTGCATGCTCATTTTAAATCTGATGTTTGGTCCATAGTTGCTGAACTTTTAAAGGACTTCTGCTGACAGTGACTCCTTCATGTGTTACTTCTCAGTACATTTTCAGAAGATAATATTGCTCTTACTGGATGGCTTCTTAGCTTCTTAAAGCTTCTTATTTAACCAGGTGTTAAAATGACTTTTCAGTTTTTAAACCTGATGGGCTATAGATACAGGGGACTGAAGCCCAAAGATCAAAACTGTCCTTGGTTGTGTTTTTATTTCTGCATAGTACCTGTAGCTTTATCCATTTCTTAATACCTTGATATTACCATACTTACAGGAAAGTGTTGACAAAGATTATATTGATCTGAAGGGACTTCTGACATCTTTGTCCACAAAAGAGATGGGGTGGCCTTCAAGATTGGGCTTCTTACTGTTTCATTTGGTGCATATTGTCTTTTTTTTTGTTTTGGTATCATTAATATGCAATTACATGAGCAACATTGTGGTTACTATATTCCCCCCATTATCAAGTCCCCACCACATACCCCATTACAGTCACTGTCAATCAGCATAGTAAGATGCTATAGAATCACTAGTTGTCTTTTCTGTGCTACAGTACCTTCCCCATGCCCCCCCACAACATTATGTGTACTAATCATAATTCCCCTTGTTCCCTTTATCCCTCCTTTCCCACTCATCTTCCCCAGTCCCTTTCCCTTTGGAAACTGTTAGTCCATTCTTGGGTTCTGTAAGTCTGCTGCTATTTTGTTCCTTCAGTTTTTTCTTTGTTCTTATACTCCACAGATGAGTGAAATTATTTGATACTTGTCTTTCTCTGCCTAGCTTATTTCACTGAGCATAATATGCTCTAGCTCCACCCATGTTGTTGCAAATGGTAGGATTTGTTTTCTTCTTATGGCTGAATAATATTCCATTGTGTATGTGTACCACATCTTCTTAATCCATTCATCTACTGATGGACAATTAGGTTACTTCCATTTCTTGGCTATTGTGAATATTGCTGCGATAAACATAGGGTGCATATGTCTTTTTGAAACTGGGCTCCTGCATTCTTAGGGTAAATTCCTAAGAGGGGCATTCCTGGGTCAAATGGTATTTCTATTTTGAGTTTTTTGAGGAACCCCCATACTGCTTTCCACAAAGGTTGAACTAATTTACATTCCCACCAGTAGTGTAGGAGGGTTCCCCTTTCTCCACATCCTCAGCAACATTTGTTGTTGTTTGTCTTTTGGATGTTGGCCATCCTAACTGGTGTGAGGTGATATATCATTGTGGTTTTAATTTGCATTGGTGCATATTGTCTTAGGTAATTCAGTAACCCTTACAGGAGATTCCAAATGAGAAATATTTTTTGGTATTTAGTAGAAGTTTACTTGAGGAATGACTCCATTCTTTTTTGAAGACTGCACATATTCCATTGATGGATTCACCAGTCTGTCGAACCAGTTTCTCATTGATGAGTATTAGGCTCTTCTTACAATTTTTATTTTGCTGCTATAAATAGGGCTTAGGTGTGAATATCCTTATACATATCTAATATCACTTTATGAAAATATTTCCATATGATATATTTTTTAGCAATAGAATTGCTGGGTAAGGATACGTGGATTTAGAATTTTGATAGGTGTTAACAGAATGCCCTCCTAAAGATTACATTGATTTATACCCCAACCAGTGGTTGAGCATAAATTTTGTGTTTTGAATTCTGACTAAGTAGCCTTTGTTTTGTATCAGAAGTTTCTGTTGGTTCATTAAGAAAACTTACCTACGACTAGAACTAGGTTTACTGACTTTTTGACTTATCTACTCTTTATTTTGTAATTTGATGTCATCATTCTGATTTCTTATGTTCTGTTCATTCTTTGTGCTAATAACCATTATTTGCTAGTTATATACCAGCATATAACTGGAAATTAATATAAAAGCTAGTTTTAGAATTAAAAGGAACCTGAAATAAAAACAAGAAGAATCAGAAGCCTTGCCACTATGTTACTGAAGAATTGCTATACTAGGATCCCTGTCTGTACTTCTGATGTTCTGTTATCTATAACATTTGAAAGGTTTTCCCATACTTAGCTGCTGTTTTTATAATCTAATCAAAGCAGTGCTATTTTCAGATACAGTAACAACTTTTGAATCTAGGATTTAAGAGTTGAATTGATTGCTAACAGATTGCTGTTTCTTTAGACTTATGACCTTACTTTCAATTATGTGTAAATGAGACGTATTTCTCAAAACCAGCTATTATGAAAACTCTGAGCCATAGTTCCCAGAAGATATGATCTAAAAGTAATTACTGAAAAAATAGAATTTAGAATCTTTGTGGAATACTGTTGGTGTCATCCTCTTGGACTGTTTCTAGAATTTCTCTGATTTAAAAGTTCCCAGTGAATGCTACTTCTAAAGAACTTAGAGTCAAAAATGTATAATTTTGTACTTATTTTTTCCTTTCTCATAATAGCAGTTGGTGACATACATCTTTTTTAGCTTGGAGTTAGGAATTTTAGAGTCGAATTTGCTACTCATGTTAATGGATGCTTGAGTTGTTCCCAGTATTTGATTATTATGGATCAAGCTGCTATGAACATTGTACATGTATATTACTGGCTCTATGCCTTGTTTTGTTTTTGGTATATCTCTGGGAGTAGAATTGTTGGCTGATAGGGAAAGCTTATGCTTAATGGTAGACAATACCATTTTCAAAGTGGTTGGCTTAATTTGTACTCCCACCAGCAATGTATGAGAAACTTAACACACACACACACACACACATACACACATGCATGCATGCGTGCGTGCGCACACCAGTACATTGTTCCATTTTTACCTTACTCCAAATCCTGATAACCAGAGACAATCATTTTGCATTCTTTTAGCTGTCTTATGTTCCCAGGTGTTTACCTCTGTATTTTGAAGATAGTGTTGTTACTTCATTTTTTAATTTTAAATATATCTATTGAATTCCACTATGAAATTCACCTCTTATAACAGTCCTCCTCACTCCTTCCCCATCTTTCCAATAATTCTCTCATTTTTTTGGTTAATTAATATTTAGTGTTTGTATTATAATTAGAATGTAAATACTGATCTCAGCTGAGTGGCTCAGTGTACTATGAACATATTCTTTCTATGTGATTTTTTTTTCCCCCTTCAGGTAACTACTTTATTTAATTCATTTGGGTACTTTTCTCTCCTAAATTCTTTGACTGAACTGTGAAACCCCCCTTCATAATGGTCAAACGTATCAGGTCCTTCTTTTTTTTTTTAAGTATTATCTTTGAAACCCTTGATGCTGCTACTTTAATTGGAACATTTCTTGGCTGGCTTCAGAGCTGTTTTCTTAAGATATCATCCAGGATATTCTTTCTGCTTTTCTTTTATGTTGGATTCCCTATTTTCAGGATTCCATGTTCTTTTTTTCTTTGTTTATTATTTTAATTTTGTGTAGCATATTGTTTTTTAGCTTCCTGAGAAAGGGTATATGGGAAATAAAAGTTTAAAGACCTTGCTTGTGTGATACCAGTTTTCTTCTGTCTTCATATTTGATAGATAACTTGGCTGCTTGTAGAATTTTAGATTGGCAAGATTTTTCCTTAGAATTTTGAAGGCCTTGTGATAATCTGGCTTCTGGAATTGCTGTTGAGATATTTAGTGTCATATATTTGCTCAGTCCTTTGTATGCTTACCATCTTTTCATTTTTGTTTCTTTTCTTTCTTCTAGTCTCTTCCTCCCTTCCTCCCTCCTCTCTTCCTCCCTTCCTCCCTCCCTCCCTCCCCCTCCCTCCATTCCTTCCTTATAGGGATATTTGTTATACCCACCTCATAGGGTAAAGCAAGTACCTGGCACATAGTGCTTAATAAACATTAGCCATTATAATCTTTCTTTGAGGTTGTCTTCTCTCTGCATTTTCTGTTTCCTCTCGATTCCTTTTTTCTGTGGCTTGTTTTGGCTCTGTATTTTATGTTTGAAACTTTCCCCAAGTATCTGTTGATCTCTGCTAACAATTCATATTTAAGAGTCAGGCTAATGGGTTGGTGAGGGACTTTTTGATACGTGGGCTTCAGTGTAGACTGATTGCACAATAAGCTGCCATTTTTGTTGGCCGCTGTCCCACCCCATCCCCATCCAAACCATCGGTATTTGTAGGTCTTCTCTACAGAGAGACATCCTGGAGGGACTTAATTTGGCTGCCAGTGTTTAGGAGCTGAGAGAGGGAGAGGGTTGCTGGGGTTTCTTTAGTTAGTGTGTATTCTTCATCTTAACCTTCCTCTTTTCAGTGTGACCCCTACCCTTTGCTCTCTGTTGTGTTTGGTCTTGATGCAGAAGTCTCTCTTGTAGGCTTTTTCCAGAGAACAGACCTCTGCCTCCTGCCAGATCGAGCGCAGGCTAGTTGTGTGATGCTTATACATACTTTCATCCAACCCTATTTTTAGTGCCCTACCTCACCTCTGCCTTCTGCAATACTTGGTGACTCCAGTTTTGGAGTCTACCTGCTTTCTGTGATGCAAATGTATTGATTTTCTCCTCTGTGTGCTCTTATCTTATGTTGCAGCTGCCTCTGCCCTGCCAAGTCTGCTTTCCATCTTACAAAAATGGGTTGACATCTTTGGTTTGCTTTGTTTCCCTTTCTCATTCTTTGTATCTTTCTGGGTTTGTGAGTTTTTTATTTTTTCACTGTTACTTTAGTAGATTTTTTAAACAGTTGTAGAGAAAAATGTGTAAGTTCAATCCTTGACGTTTAACTGGTTATGATTTGAAATTTTTTTAAGAATAAAAACTATATCAATATCTTAAGTACCCTTCTCCTTTAATGAATATTTGACATTATGCGTTTAATTAGTTTACTCAATATGTTAAAACAACATCAAGTTTATTAAATACCAGGTTCTTAGAAGTCAGGTACTGGATATTACATTATGTGTGCATGTATGTACGTACCTGTGTTTAAAAAATTCCCTACTCTTCATGTACTTAGGTACTCAATAAGTTTATATTCAAAGAATATTATTGGCTATAGTTTTAAATTATTCATTCTTAAGTTCTTACTTTCCACATGTTAATAAATTTACCTGACCATTTTATCAATTGGAGTTGCTCAACAAATCAGTAAGCCCTATATTAGTTCTTCCTGAAATTGAAAATATTATGGTATTTAATGTGTCACTGTCATCAAAAATTGATCCCTTGGGTGGTTGGTGGACACTGTAGTATTATGCTAGTTGTTTCTATAATATTTAGACTAATCACTTTCAGATAATGTCAGCCTGTCTTGCTGAGATGTCTTTTATACGCTGATTATCAGCTCGACCTTTCTCCATGCTGTCCAATAGAACTTTCTCTGATGTTGGAAATGTTTGTGCTGTTCAGTGGACATGGTAGCCACTAGCCACATGTGACTATTGAGCACTTGAAATGTGACTAGTGTGACTGGGGAACCTGAATTAAAAATTTTATTCTACTTTAATTAATTTAAATGGCTGTAGGTGACTAATGGCTACCATATTGGACAGCATAGTTGTAGATCATTATCTGATAGGATGCACTAAGCTTTTGATTTAAAGTATTTTATGTGGTCAGACACTTGAAATAGTTTGGAATAAAGTATCCAATTGAGGAATAGGAATTGACTAAGTTATCCTCTTTTTTAAAAAATTGTAATTAGAACTGCATTATTCTTTGGATTTATATAAGAATAAAAATATGCAGATTGCTATTTCAGAATTGAAAATAAAATGTATTATAGATTGGTGTGTCATGCCTTTTATTTGAAGCATTTAGGGTACAGAGAAGAGATTGAAAATGGAAGTGAAAGGTGAAAGTACTATTTAGAACTGCTTGGAGATTTTCTTTTGTCTTGCAAAAGAAAAGAGAAGTACTGTTTGAATCAAAGCCTGGTTTGGATTTTGAGTTTTTATATTCTTGAAAATAGTCATGATAATGTTTTGTTTTGCATTTTTAATGTTTGGATGGAAATACTTTGTGACATCAGACTTCTTTGTGAACTACAGATTAATTCTGAAAATTTGTTTTGAATCAGGGATGAAGAGTAATTGTAGTAACTGCTATAACATTAATCTTTGGCTAACTAGAATTAGTTATCATGTCATCAAATATTAGATAATATATGCCATCAATTGAGGTCTGTGGTAAGTTGAGTGTCATTAAGTTATTGGTCAAAATTAAGTCATTTGTTTTTTTCTAGAAGTATAAAAATTACTGGACAAGAAACGTGGCTTTGATTGCAGAGTATTACAATTTTGCTTAATCTTTTTTAATGAAACACAGCTTTTTTGAATAATAGTAAAGTTAACCACTATACATGTAGTTTAGCAAAATATATTTACTATTTTACATAGTATTATGATTGCTAACAAACAACTGAATATTACTTAGGCCTTTGAGAAGATACATTAAATAGTTCTTTCAATTTTTTTTTGCTGTTCTGAAAGCCTCCATCCTCTCTAAGTCCTTCATTTTCCCCAGGTGATTTCTCCTCCCATCTCACAGAATGAGGGCACTCCCTCATTTTCTTGTTCTCACTTACCAGCTTGCACTCATCGTCCCTGATTCTGACCGCCCCTGGCACTGCAGGCGAAGTGTTCTGTTCCCTGACAGAAACAAGATACTGTCTACCTGTGCTCTTATCCGATTTACCTTCTTATGTATGGCCATTATGTATGTCAATTACTCTACCTATTGCTTGTGATTTCCACCTATTGCCACTTTAAAAAAAATTTTTGTTTTAACAAGTTCAACCTCTCTCCATCATTGGATACAGAGACATATGTAATCCAAAAGAGCTCCTCTAATCCCTTCTCCCTTTTCTTCTCATCCAGTGTTCTTGAAGGAGCTGTTTGTATTTATTCTGTTTCTTAGCAATCTGTTTTAACACGCCTTCCACATGATTTTCATGATGTTTGAGAACCACTACCCTACTCTGTATTTGTGAGTCAGTCATGAAGCCTACTGTTATAATTTGGGAGCACAGGTTATAGTATTTTGAGGCTGTTAGTGTACAGTTAGACACAGAGGAATAAACTTTTGATTCGGTGAAGTGGTGTTTAAACCTACAAGTGGTAATTGGTGAACTAATTAGGATTAGATTTGGCTGTCAGTGATAGAAAACCCAGAATAGCAATGGCTTAAAAAGATAGAAGTTTATTTCTTTTTCTTATGAGCACAGGTAATCTAGGTTTGGTGACTGCATGTTTTATCAGAGATCTTGGCTTCTTTACTCCTGATGCTCTACCATCCTCAACACTCAGCTTCTACTTCTTGGCTACTTTTTGGCTGCTGTGGCTTTTTTATCAAGTCATCCTGTCATGTTCTAGTCAGCAGGAAGGAAAAAAAGAGAAGTCACATCCCTTCCTTTTAAAGCAACTTGCTAACAGTTGCCCAGAACTTTTCAGTCCTATTGACCAGGATATAGACATCAGTCACTCTCAGTTGTAAGGGAGTCTGGGAAGTAAAGTTCTTATTCAGGCAGCATGTGAAGATATAACTCATGATTTTTTAAATTGCTTGCATAAACTCCATGGTTTGAATTTACCATAAATGATTTACCTGTTCCCTATTGTTAGATATTTAAATTGCTTATAAAGTTTTTATTATAAACAGTGAAAATAAACAATTTATGACTTTAAAAAGTATATTAGTGAGCATAAAAACTACGTATTAGGATACTGAGTGTTATTGGGGAGAACTCTGAAATAGTAGAAATAACATTTTGAGAGTTTTCCCCTAAGACAAGAAAGATGATGATCTTGTAAAGAGTAGTTGAATTAAGCAGTGGTTATAAAATTTGGACTTTAGTCATCTTTTAATGAAATTAAAGCACTATATAGTATTGCTGACTTACATAAACTAGTGCAGTAAAATAAGTGTGGATAATTTATATTTCCTTCCTTAAGAATGTATAAATGCTTTACATTTTATATACTTACTGGTGTCTAAGTTATACTGATTTTTTTAGTAGTGAAATGACATTTTATTTATGTTTGGAATACAAATATTTCACTTTAAATTGATTAATTCTTTTCCAATAAAGGATTGCTGTATGAGTTGGTAAGTTTAGAAAATAAGTAAATAAAAAGTTGTGTTCAAATATGCATGTACTTTTACTGGGCTTACTGTAATTCTGTTGATTTACAGGCCTTTTTGCAAATGTGTAATCTGCCTATTAAAGTGGTTTGTAGAGCAAATGCAGAATATATGTCTCCATCTGGTAAGTGGTTTTTTTTCCTTCTCTATTAATATTCTGCTTTGATAAAATCACAGTGGTAGTCCAGTGCACACCTAGATTTTAAAAATGCCTATATTTAAAAAAGATTTTCCCAAGAATTTATAAGTAACAATTGCAAACTTGAAAGTCTTGGGGTGAGCATATCTACTCATTTCAACTCTGTGATTGGAGATAGTTACTGGAAAATTATGGGAATTGTTCTAAATAGTAAATATTAAAAAAGCATGTAATCTCAGATTTTCCTGGTTTTATTTACACAGGACTGTTGTTTTTTTTTTTTAGAAAACAAATTTTAATATTAATGAATCCATTCATTATTAAACACACTTTTCTGAATTACATTCTGCCATTATACAGATGGAAGAAGAAATTTTATATACTTACTAGCTTGTAATAGATCTTAAAGTGTATCATCTCTTAATTTTTTTGGTTCTAATTCTTTTTGTTTTAGCAGGTTTTCAGATACATTTTATTAAGATTTTATAATAGCCTTTCTGCTATTTTTTGTCATATTACCTTTCCTGTCTTATATTAGTGGATTAAAGTACAGTTTTAAGTGAATGTGACTCAGATAATTTTTAATATACAAAAATAGTGCCATAAAGCTGTTAAATAAGTATTTAATAGAACTGGTATGGATTATTGTAATGTTTTACTGGAACAATAGCAACACATAGAATCACTCCTTTATGAATAAATCTGTTGTATATAACTGTTTGGCACTTGCTTTTTGGGGAGACATTTATCTGTCTTTTCATTGTGATGATAATTTAGTAATGACCTGTGTTAAACATTTTTTTCATATTAAGGGTGGTATTCTTAAGGGTGGTAATGATGTCAGAAGCTGTGAAGATACCCTTTACATACACACCACAAAGTCTGTATGAATACATCTACATTTATAAGTGTATGTATGTACATTTAAAAACATTTCCATGAGAGAATTTCTGGACTTATAAAGGTAGACATATTTTAGGTTGACTCATTTTGTGTTAATTTTGTATATAGTTTTTATAAGCTTCACTGAATTCTGGTGAAATGAATTATATTGGGTCCTATCCATCCTTTTCCTCTGTGTAGTCATACAAAGAAATGTAGATATACATATAAAAAGGTCAACAGTCTAATACTAAATTTAGTATCTTTGGCAAATGAGGAGAAGCCATATAGTTCATCTACCTGTTTCTTAAAATGACTATACTAGACTTAGTATAGTGTACTTAGGTAGATAGATATCTTCTTTTTATAGACTCCATGAAACAAACAAGTAAATATAGAGACTATAGTATATGCATGCATACATTAATAGGGGGAGTCTTCTATAGGTAGGTGAAAATAGTACTTTCTGTCAAGGTATTTAATTTTCATCTTATCTCTAATATTATTCTTTGTAATAATGTAAAAAGAAGTCTTTGTAAATGTAGATCTTATGATTTGGGGTGATCAGGAAATGTTTTATTTTATTGTTTGATCTTGTGGAAGATTTTTGAAGCAGAAAGAATCATGGGGTAGTCAAAAGACTGTCTGAGAGGAAATTGTTATTCTAAAAGTTTTGTAACTTTGTCACATAATGACAGTTACCTTGGGAAATTCCATGTCTCTTCGAGACTAAGACTTCATCTGTAATATAAGGTAGTTGGATTAGATGACATCCAAGGTCCTTTCTATTTCTAATATTCTGTGAATCTATAAACTTGTTTGGCAACATCTTATTTTCTTTAAATATAAAAGAAGTTCTAAAAATGATTCTTTTGCCTAAAATAAGAAACAGGGCTCTCATTTTTCTTTTATGGCCTTTGTTGGTGCCAGAGAATAACTGTCTCACTGTGATTTTGCATGATATGTGCAAACAAGGATATAACATTGGCTCCATGTTGTCAAGCTAGTGACAGAAAGCAATTCACTTCTAAACTGTTGTTTTGATATTTATATCTCTTTATATTTAGAGACATCTGAGTAATCAGTTGATGAGCTATATTATTTCCCTGTCTCACAATCTATGCTAGAAGTATTTTTAAGAAATAAAATTCAAACTCTTTTTTCCAAGAACTCCAAACTGGTTATTGAAATTGAGAAATACACTGCTCTCAAAATGTTATACCCCAAAATGCCCTTCAGCCTAGGCATTCATTGACAAATAGTTTCCATTCTTAGATCATTTTATTTTGGCAGACCTATACTATTTCTCACAGTATAGTAGTTACAAAGATTTTATCCCAAGTTAGAACATGGTATGACCTAATGCTTATCCAGGTTAGAAATTTTCTTTTTTTGCAAGATTTAAAAAGCAGTAGAAGAAAGGAATGAAGAATTCAATGTTTTTATATTGGTAACCTGGAAATTTCTTCTAAATACATCTGTTGAGTTGTGTTCCGAAAGGCTTCCCTTTCCTTTGTAATGCATGCTATCCTGTGGATACAGATAAAGCTTTTGTTGGTGCTCTGCACCTCAGCCATTACCTTCTGGGTGACTAAGCCCAGAAGGAGTCAATCTATTGAAATGGTCCACGAAAGAAACCTGCTGTTAGTGTGAACTCTTTTTGAACTAGGTCTGACAGCAAGTTTCATCCTCTACCTTTTGGGGGTAAACTTCATTGCTATTTAGAGATGACTTTGTTTTCATCTTCTTTGATAATTTGATCAACTATTAATATTTATAAAAGTGAAATACTACTTTTTTATATGGCATTTATTTAAAGAATCTGTTTATACAACTTGTTCTTTTTTCTCATGTGTTGGGAACATACTTTGTATTATAATTCATAAGCCAGTATACCTTCAGAAATTCTTTTTTTTTTTTTTTTATTGTATTTATTTCTTTTTGTACATATGTATTTAATACTATGTAAAATATCAAATATATTTCAAAAGTGAAATAATAGCCAACAAACTAATTTTTTCATAAATATACATTCAGATGCATATGTTTTTGCTTACTGTTGAAGTATAATTAACATGTAAAAAAGTCAACAAATTTTAACTGCACATTTGACAAGCTTTGTCAGATCAAGATATAGAATATTGCCATCACTTCAGAAATTTATGTTCTTCCCCTTTCTATCCAATTCCCTAGTACCATCCAAAAGCAGTCACTATTCAGACTTTTAGCACCTTAGCTTAGTTTGCTGTTTTTGGACATTCATGTAAATACAGTGATACACCCTGTGCTCTATTTTTTGTGGATTCTTATATTCAATTCTGTGTTTCTCTGATTTATCCATGTTGTTGCATGAATCGGTAGTTCATTCATTTTTACATACAAGAAATACTCAACTATATGAGTCAAATATAGAACATTCCCACCATCTCAGAAATCAACTGTTTTATCCATCTATCTGCTGGTAGGCAGAAATTCTTAATTCTCTTAATTCCTGGTATTTTTTAGTCTAAGACATTTAATTAATGTACCATTATGTGCTTAAAATATTGACCTTAATGGGTATCTGAGATATAAAGGTAGAAGATGTAAAAAGAAGTCTTTGTAAATGTAGTTTAAAATATGGATCGACTCATTGTACTCTGAAGAGAAGGACCAGTTAAATTTCTTTGAAGTCTATCAGTGGTAGTGAACCAGCGTCTGGGCTTGGTTCACGTAATCTGAATAATTAGTATTTACTGCTATATGAGTGATTTGTTAGTATAGCTCTGAAAAGGGAATAAAGTGTTACTATATATGTGAGAACTCTAGAAATTAATCTCCTTGTTCTTTTTTACTTTGTTTTAAAATTAGTAATCAGTGTTTGAAAATTTGCAGAATTTAATATACACATTTAACTGTAATTAAAAAAATAAAGAAATCACTGTATTAAAAAACATACTCCAGTTTTGTGTTAATTTCCTTTCATTAGCAAAAACAAGTTTACGAAAAGCTGTTTTCACACATTTTCTTTTTCCTCAACAGGTAAAGTACCTTTTATCCATGTAGGAAATCAAGTAGTATCAGAACTTGGTCCAATAGTCCAATTTGTTAAAGCCAAGGTAATAAAAAATATATAAATACATTTGATCACAGTTACCCCTAAATAACTCATTCATCATTCTTCAGTGTGTCTTAACATGTACATTGATTTTAACCTAGTTTTATAAGATGCCAATATAAACTACTGGGAAATATTTCTAAAGTGTAAGGTTTTTTTCCCATAATGTAAATCAATGGCCAAAGAGGTAATTTGATTTTTACAAAATGGTAGATAATTTTCTAACTTTTGCTTATGAGAATTTTGGACATTAATGAAAACTGGTAGGTGTTATAAAATGTCAGGTTAACCTTTGAGAAGGGAGATACAGGATATGTTTAAAAGTTGAATGTGTTAGTTTATCTATTTGAATTATTCAGAGTAGATTTTAATGGTTATCTAAGGACAACCCCCATTAACATTTTGGGAAGCATCCTTCCAGACTTTTCTCTTTGCACTTAAAGAAAAATGTAGATCATACTATTACGTGTTATTTTTTTAACCTGCCTTTTAGAATCATCAATATGTTTAGAAATTCTTCCATGCTAATGACTAGATAATATAGATATGCATCATCCTTTTAAATAGTTGTATAGTATTCTATTATGTGGTTGTTTTATATTTATTAAGTCTTTTTGATGGACAGTGTTGCCAATTTTTTGCTGTTATTGAGTGCTTTGATATTCTTGTATATATACCTTTGTACTCTTGTATATGTACCTTTGTACTCTTTCTTGTATATATACTTTTGTACTCTTTGTACTTGTATATATACCTTTGTATTCTTGTATATATACCTTTGTACTTTGTATTCCTAAGAGTGATATTATGAGATTATAGTGTATGCATTTTTAAAATCTTACAAAAGTTTGCCTGAATGAAGTAAAGGTTATACCATTTTATGCATCTACTCATTACTATAGTGTGTTAGAATTTAGAAATTAGTGTCTCTTGCTCTATACCTTTATTAATATTTTTTTCATCTTTGACCACTTTATAAGCAATACACTGTAATATTTTGGCACTTATTACTAATAAGGTTAATCTAAAAATCATGGTTTACTGACCATTCTTTTTTTCTTCTTTGGTGAAATAACTGATAATGTAATTTTGTCCGTTGAAAGATACATTTTTATAATGACAAATAAATACTACTTAGCATTTTAAAGCAATAGCAGAATATTATTATTTTATATAAAATTATTTTGTTTTAGGAGGCATTTTGGAAATTAATCCATTGGATATTTGCAGTAAAAACATTAATGTTATATTACTTGGTAGTAAGATAACTGAAAGTTTTTGTATATTTAATATGGTGCTTTAAAAAATTTTTTTTAATTCCCTTTAGGGCCATTCTCTTAGTGATGGGCTGGATGAAGTCCAAAAAGCAGAAATGAAAGCCTACATGGAATTAGTCAACAATATGCTGTTGACTGCAGAGGTATAATAGAAAATAATAGGACTTGATAATCCTTCTTCTGTGTTATTTTAAATTTATTGAGAAATAGGAAAATAGTCAAGCAATTCTAGGGCTTAGATAGTTACCTAAATTATTGGACATCATTATCTTTGAACAAGTTGCCTGACATTTTTAGTTCTAGTTGTTCTATTTGTAAAAAGTAATGATTCTTGCCCACTCATTATTTTGCTTTGGTTTTCTGAAATTTATTTAAATAATATCTGTAAAATATTTTACTGGTATTAGAAATGTATAAGAAATATTTTTATTAAGTACCATCATTAAATTTAATGAATCTGTATAGCAACATTAGCCAAGAAAAGAAAAACCCTTGCATGTGTGACTTTTATAAAGTTGGCTTATAAAAAATTACCATGGCAAGAAATAACTTCCTTTATCCATTTTCTCTTTGGTGTTCTGAAGTTTTAGTGACTGTTCTTTTGTTCCTAGTTGTATCTTCAGTGGTGTGATGAAGCTACAGTTGGGGAGGTGAGTGGTTCTGCAGCATTTATCTTAATTAAAATTTAATGAGAAAACACTTTTGCTCAGAATTGTAAGTCCCTGCTCATAAATGAAACATTGTGGTTTATGCCATTAGTGATAGAGTTTTTCACTTACCTTAATTTTGCTTGCACATACATTTTAGGAAAGCTATGTGTCATTGTTTGATATAACAGGTTTCAAAGTACATAAAAGTTTATATATTTTTAAAGGGAATGGTTTAAAATTTTAATTTCTAGATTGCAAGCTATGTGTTTTTTTCTGACTGTTTTTGTGTTTTCTGAAAATATATTTCCCTTAGAATTCTATTTGAAAAACATGGTTTGTTTTTAGAAAGAATCATGTTTTTAACACAATTTTTTTGCTTTAGATTACTCGTGCTAGGTATGGATCTCCTTATCCTTGGCCTCTGAATCATATTTTGGCCTATCAGAAACAGTGGGAAGTCAAACGTAAGATGAAAGCTATTGGATGGGGTAACAAGACTCTGGACCAGGTCAGTTCAGACTGAAGTTGACAAAACTGTCAACTTTAATACATTACAATTTATGTTTTGTATTGACAACCCTTTAAACAAATCCCAACATAACAAAATAATTAACAAAACATTTATTCATATTTTCTCTGATACGAAGTAATTTTGGTTTATAAAAAATTACATGTGCTAGTTGTAAAACAAATAATATAATATAGAAAAGTTCAAAAAAGAAATAAAAATCATCTGAAATTCTAACACCTAGAAATTGCCATTGTTAACTTTTTTGGAGAACATTCTTCTGGATGCCTCTTAATAACAATTTCCTTAAAGGGGATCATATCAACCTGCCACTCTATAACCTGGTTTTTTTTTCCCATTCAATGAAACACTGTGGTCATCTTCTATGCCAATAAATATAGATCTGCAGTGTCAGGGCTTTAAAAAAAAACCCTGTTAAATATAATGCTTAATATATCTATTTTCCTTTGGTCTTAAATTTACGGAAGTAGCAAAATTCAAAAATGTATATCTGGTCAGGGTCATGAGTTTGAGCATCATTAAGCTAATTAATGTCTCTTTTCCAAGGCACCCCTAGTCCTAGCCAGCCAACTCACTGATGTGTGCCACTGGCCACAAAGGGGATTGGGTAAATGAATAGGGATGGAGTAAATACAATCCATCTCCACTAGTGGGAAAACAATTCAAATACTTTTATTCATGGTGGGTCAGCAGTGCCACCTTTATAAAGCAGATTATTAGGTATATGTAAAGTCATTTGAATATATGGATTCAGGAAAACATTTGTAGGGAGTAGAGTTTTGAGATAAAAACTTCCTAGATACTGATCCTTATAAGTAACTAAAATATACTTGTATTTCTAGGCAATTCATTCTCAAATTTTCTTTCTATTTCTTGTATAGAAAGTATTATTTATGTCCTCCATGTGCTTTGTAGTCTGATTTAAATATTATTATTATTATTATTTTTTTTTTTGAGGGCATCTCTCATATTTATTGATCAAATGGTTGTTAACAACAATAAAATTCTGTATAGGGGAGTCAATGCTCAATGCACAATCATTAATCCACCCCAAGCCTAATTTTCGTCAGTCTCCAATCTTCTGAAGCATAACGAACAAGTTCTTACATGGAGAACAAATTCTTACATAGTGAATAAGATACATGGTGAACAGTACAAGGGCAGTCATCACAGAAACTTTTGGTTTTGCTCATGCATTATGAACTATAAACAGTTCAAATATGAATACTCATTTGATTTTTTTTTTTTTTAAATAATTATTTTTTATTGAAGGGTAGTTGACGCACAGTATTACATTACATTAGTTTCAAGTGTACAACACAGTGATAAAACATTTATATACATAATTCTAGGTTCCAGCTATCACCCTACCAAGCTGTTACAATATCTTGACTATATTCCTTATGCTATACATTACATCCCGGTTACTTATTTATTTTACCATTGGAAGTCTGTCCTTTTTTTTTTTTTTTTTTTTTTTGTGAGGGCATCTCTCATATTTATTGATCAAATGGTTGTTAACAACAATAAAATTCTGTATAGGGGAGTCAATGCTCAATGCACAATCATTAATCCACCCCAAGCCTAATTTTCGTCAGTCTCCAATCTTTTGAGGCATAACAAACAAGTTCTTACATGTAGAACAAATTCTTACATAATGAATAAGTTACATAGTGAACAGTACAAGGGCAGTCATCACAGAAACTTTCGGTTTTGCTCATGCATTATGAACTATAAACAGTTCAAATATGAATACTCATTTGGTTTTTATACTTGATTTATATGTGGATACCACATTTCTCTCTTTATTATTATTATTTTTAATAAAATGCTGAAGTGGTAGGTAGATACAAGATAAAGGTAGAAAACATAGTTTAGTGTTGTAAGAGAGCAAATGTAGATGATCAGGTGTGTGCCTGTAGACTATGTGTTAATCCAAGCTAGACAAGGGCAATAAAACATCCACGTATGCAGAAGATTTCTCTCAGAACAGGGGGGGTGAGGTTCTAAGCCTCACCTCTGTCGATCCCCAATTTCTCACCTGATGGCCCCCCTGCGACTGTGCCTGTCTTAGGTTGTTCCTCCCTTGAGGAATCTTACCCGTCTCTGGCTAACCAGTCATCTTCCAGGGCCATACAGGGAAATGTGAAGTTGGTAAATGAGAGGGAAGCCTTATTGTTTGAAAAGGTTAGCTTTTTACTTCTTTGCATATTTATGCCCTGTGGCTTCTATGCCCAGCATTTGTCTTGAGGTATCTTTACCACTTGGAAGAATTATGATACTCGGTAAATTTGATATGAGGCACGAATTCTATTTAAGGGTTGTAATTAGGAAGGAAGAAGAAAAGCTATAGAAGTAGCAGGCGGAAGAAACCATGGGAAGATTGATTATTTCTTTGACATATCTTCTTGTAGAGTAACTTCAGCATGTGTAGGTTTTAAATTACTAATTAAATTGTGCACACACATTAACATAACAGGAGTACAGTTACATAACCAAAGCATACCTGTAATTACCAGCCATCTCCAGTGAAACCAAGAAAACCAGTTAGGCACCTTAGGCATTTGTGAAAACTTATCTATGATATGGTGGATATTGTCCAACTGAACTTGAACAGTCTGAGAGAAATCAGACAAATTAAAACAACCCATTCCTGGGGACTGTTCACATCCCATATGTTCTTTTAACAGTAAATAGTCTGTAGTTGTAAGATTTTGGAACGCTACAATTTGCACTTCTCCTAATTCTTGGTTGAGTTCCAACAGTATAGATCCAGTCAAATTTGTTGTTTTACTGTATGCACAGGCCAGCTTAGATATCTCCTTCTTCATTCCCATGGCAAGTCGAGGAACTGGTGGGATGAGTGCATTTACACCTGTAGCAGTGCGTGGATCTTTGTTGGGGATTTTTGATGATCATCTTCTGGCATGAGTCTTCCAGAGAGTGCTGATGTTGGAAGTTCTTTTTCATATCATATCTTAGTTAATTTTCGGGGTAGCCCAAATAGGCTTTGATCCTCTGTATAAACACAAACAGACCCTTTGCCTACACTTTTATATGTCCTTTATACCCTTCTGTAGAACTCATTGGAGGTCACCACACAGGAACTGCCTTTTTTTTTTTTTTTTTGGTATCATAAATCTACACTTACATGACAAATATTATGTTTACTAGGGTCTCCCCTATACCAGGTCCCCCCTATAAACCTCTTTATAGTCACTGTCCATCAGCATAGCAAAATGTTGTAGAATCACTACTTGCCTTCTCTGTGTTGTACAGCCCTCCCCTTTCTCCCACCCCCCCATGCATGTTAATCTTAATACCCCACTTCTTCTTCCCCCCCACTTATCCCTCCCTACCCACCCATCCTCCCCAGTCCCTTTCCCTTTGTTACCTGTTAGTCCATCCTTGAGTTCTGTGATTCTACTGCTGTTTTGTTACTTTAGTTTTTCCTTTGTTCTTATATTCCACAGATGAGTGAAATCATTTGGTATTTCTCTTTCTCTGCTTGGCTTGTTTCACTGAGCATAATACCCTCCAGCTCCATCCATGTTGCTGCAAATGGTAGGATTTGCCCTTTTCTTATGGCTGAGTAGTATTCCATTGTGTATATGTACCACCTCTTCTTTATCCATTCATCTATCGATGGACATTTAGGTTGCTTCCATTCTTGGCTATTGTAAATAGTGCTGCGATAAACATAGGGGTACATTGGTCTTTCTCAAACTTGATTGCTGCGTTCTTAGGGTAAATTCCTAGGAGTGCAATTCCTGGGTCAAATGGTAAGTCTGTTTTGAGCATTTTGATGTACCTCCATACTGCTTTCCACAATGGTTGAGCTAATTTACATTCCCACCAGCAGTGTAGGAGGGTTCCCCTTTCTCCACAGCCTCGCCAACATTTGTTGTTGTTTGTCTTTTGGATGGCAGCCATCCTTACTGGTGTGAGGTGATACCTCATTGTAGTTTTAATTTGCATTTCTCTGATAATTAGCGATGTGGAGCATCTTTTCATGTGTCTGTTGGCCATCTGTATTTCTTTTTTGGAGAACTGTCTGTTCAGTTCCTCTGCCCATTTTTTAATTGGGTTATTTGTTTTTTGTTTGTTGAGGTGTGTGAGCTCTTTATATATTCTGGACGTCAAGCCTTTATCGGATGTGTCATTTTCAAATATATTCTCCCATACTGTAGGGTTCCTTTTTGTTCTATTGATGGTGTCTTTTGCTGTACAGAAGCTTTTCAGCTTAATATAGTCCCACTTGTTCATTTTTGCTGTTGTTTTCCTTGCCCGGGGAGATATGTTCAAGAAGAGTCACTCATGTTTATGTCTAAGAGGTTTTTGCCTATGTTTTCTTCCAAGAGTTTAATGGTTTCATGACTTACATTCAGGTCTTTGATCCATTTCGAATTTACTTTTGTGTATGGGGTTAGACAGTGATCCAGTTTCATTCTCTTAAACATAGCTGTCCAGTTTTGCCAGCACCATCTGTTGAAGAGACTGTCATTTCGCCATTGTATGTCCATGGCTCCTTTATCAAATATTAATTGACCATATATGTCTGGGTTAATGTCTGGATTGTCTAGTCTGTTCCATTGGTCTGTGGCTCTGCTCTTGTGCCAGTACCAAATTGTCTTGATTACTATGGCTTTATAGTAGAGCTTGAAGTTGGGGAGTGAGATCCCCCCTACTTTATTCTTCTTTCTCAGGATTGCTTTGGCTATTCGGGGTCTTTGATGTTTCCATATGAATTTTTGAACTATTTGTTCCAGTTCATTGAAGAATGTTGCTGGTAGTTTCATAGGGATTGCATCAAATCTGTATATTGCTTTGGGCAGGATGGCCATTTTGACGATATTAATTCTTCCTAGCCACGAGCATGGGATGAGTTTGCATCTGTTAGTGTCCCCTTTAATTACTCTTAAGAGTGACTTGTAGTTTTCAGAGGATAGGTCTTTCACTTCTTTTGTTAGGTTTATTCCTAGGTATTTTATTCTTTTTGATGCAGTTGTGAATGGAGTTGTTTTCCTGATTTCTCTTTTTGTTGGTTCATTGTTAGTGTATAGGAAAGCCACAGATTTTTGTGTGTTGATTTTGTATCCTGCAACTTTGCTTATTTCCTATATCAATTCTAGTAGTTTTGGGGTGGAGTCTTTAGGGTTTTTTATGTACAGTATCATGTCATCTGCAAATAGTGACAGTTTAACTTCTTCCTTACCAATCTGGATTCCTTGTATTTTTTTGTTTTGTCTGATTGCCGTGGCTAGGACCTCCAGTACTATGTTAAATAACAGTGGGGAGAGTGGGCATCCCTGTCTAGTTCCTGATCTCAGAGGAAATGCTTTCAGCTTCTCGCTGTTCAATATAATGTTGGCTGTGGGTTTATCATATATTGCCTTTATTATGTTGAGGTACTTACCCTCTATTCCCATTTTGCTGAGAGTTTTTATCATGAATGGATGTTGAACTTTGTCAGATGCTTTTTCTGCATCTATGGAGATGATCATGTGGTTTTTCTCTTTTTGTTAATGTGGTGGATGATGTTGATGGACTTTTGAATGTTGTACCAACCTTGCATCCCTGGGATGAATCCCACTTGGTCATGGTGTATGATCCTTTTGATGTATTTTTGAATTCGGTTTGCTAATATTTTGTTGAGTATTTTTGCATCTACGTTCATCAGGGATATTGGTCTGTAGTTTTCTTTTTTGGTGGGTCTTTGTCTGGTTTTGGTATTAGGGTGATGTTAGCTTCATAGAATGAGTTTGGGAGTATTCCCTCCTCCTCTATTTTTTGGAAAACTTTAAGGAGAATTGTTATTATGTCTTCCCTGTATGTCTGATAAAATTCCGAGGTAAGTCCATCTGGCCTGGGCGTTTTGTTCTTTGGTAGTTTTTTGATTACCACTTCAATTTTGTTGCTGATAATTGGTCTGTTTAGATTTTCTGTTTCTTTCTGGGTCAGTCTTGGAAGGGTGTATTTTTCTAGGAAGTTGTCCGTTTCTCCTAGGATTCCCAGCTTGTTAGCATATAGGTTTTCATAGTATTCTCTAATAATTCTTTGTATTTCTGTGGGGTCCGTCGTGATTTTTCCTTTCTCGTTTCTGATACTGTTGATTTGTGTTGACTCTCTTTTCCTCTTACTAAGTCTGGCTAGAGGCTTATGTATTTTGTTTATTTTCTCGAAGAACCAGCTCTTGGTTTCATTGATTTTTGCTATTGTTTTATTCTTCTCAATTTTATTTATTTCTTCTCTGATCTTTATTATGTCCCTCCTTCTGCTGACCTTAGGCGTCATTTGTTCTACTTTTTCCAATTTCGATAATTGTGACATTAGACCATTCATTTGGAATTGTTCTTCCTTTTTTAAATATGCTTGGATTGCTATATACTTTCCTCCTAAGACTGCTTTTGCTGTGTCCCACAGAAGTTGGGGCTTAGTGTTGTTGTTGTCATTTGTTTCCATATATTGCTGGATCTCCATTTTGATTTGGTCATTGATCCATTGATTATTTAGGAGTGTGTTGTTAAGCCTCCATGTGTTTGTGAGCCTTTTTGCTTTCTTTGTACAGTTTATTTCTAGTTTTATGCCTTTGTGTCTGAAAAGTTGGTTGGTAGGTTTCAATCTTTTTTAATTTACTGAGGCTCTTTTTGTGGCCTAGTATGTGGTCTATTCTGGAGAATGTTCCATGTGCACTTGAGGAGAATGTGTATCCTGTTGCTTTTGGATGTAGAGTTCTGTAGATGTCTATTAGGTCCATCTGCTCTACTGTGTTGTTCAGTGCTTCCGTGTCCTTACTATTTTCTGCCCGGTGGATCTATCCTTTGGGGTGAGTAGTGTGTTGAACTCTCTTAGAATGAATGCACTGCAGTCTATTTCCCCCTTTAGTTCTGTTAGTATTTGTTTCACATATGCTGGTGCTCCTGTGTTGGGTGCATATATATTTAGAATGGTTATATCCTCTTGTTGGACTGAGCCCTTTATCATTATGTAGTGTCCTTCTTTATCTCTTGTTACTTTCTTTGTTTTGAAGTCTATTTTGTCTGATATTAGTACTGCAACCCCTGCTTTCTTCTCGCTGTTGTTTGCCTGAAATATGTTTTTCCATCCCTTGACTTTTAGTCTGTACATGTCTTTGGGTTGGAGGTGAGTTTCTTGTAAGCAGCATATAGATGGGTCTTGCTTTTTTATCCATTCTGTTACTCTGTGTCTTTTGATTGGTGCATTCAGTCCATTAAGTTTCAGGGTGACTATTGAAAGATATGTACTTATTGCCATTGCAGGCTTTAAATTCGTGGTTACCAAAGGTTGAAGGTTAGCCTCTTTAGTATCTTACTGCCTAACTTAGCTCGCTTATTGAGCTGTTATATACACTGTCTGGAGATTCTTTTCTTCTCTCCCTTCTTATTCCTCCTCCTGCATTCTTGATATGTTGGGTGTTTTGTTCTGTGCTCTTTCTAGGAGTGCTCCCATCTAGAGCAGTCCCTGTTAAGATGTCCTGTAGAGGTGGTTTGTGGGAAGCAAATTCCCTCAGGTTTTGTTTGTCTGGGAATTGTTTAATCCCACCATCATATTTGAATGATAGTCATGCTGGATACAGTATCCTTGGTTCAAGGCCCTTCTGTTTCATTGCATTAAATATATCATGCCATTCTCTTCTGGCCTGTAGGGTTTCTGTCAAGAAGTCTGATGTTAGCCTGATGGGTTTTCCTTTATAGGTGACTTTTTTCTCTCTAGCTGCCTTTAAAACTCTTTCCTTGTCCTTGATCTTTGCCATTTTAATTATTATGTGTCTTGGTGTTGTCCTGCTTGGATCCTTTCTGTTGGGGGTTCTGTGTATTTCTGTGGTCTGTTCGATTATTTCCTCCCCCAGTTTGGGGAAGTTTTCAGCAATTGTTTCTTCCCAGATACTTTCCATCCCTTTTCCTCTCTCTTCTTCTTCTGATACCCCTATAATATGGATATTGTTCCTTTTGGATTGGTCACACAGTTCTCTGAATATTGTTTCATTCCTGTAGATCCTTTTATCTCTCTCTATGTCAGCTTCTATGCGTTCCTGTTCTCTGGTTTCAATTCCATCAATGGCCTCTTGCATCCTATCCATTCTGCTTATAAACCCTTCCAGAGTTCGCTTCATTTCTGCGATCTCCTTTCTGGCATCTGTGATCTTCCTCCGGACTTCATCCCATATCTCTTGCGTATTTCTCTGCATCTCTGTCAGCATGTTTATGATTTTTATTTTGAATTCTTTGTCAGGAAGACTGGTTAGGTCTGTCTCCTTCTCTGGTGTTGTCTCTGTGATCTTTGTCGGCCTGTAGTTTTGCCTTTTCATGGTGATAGGAATAGTTTGCAGAGCTGGGACGAGTGACGGCTGGAAGAACTTCCCTTCTTTTTGGTTTTTTTCCCTCCTCTCCTGGGAGAACAGCGACCTCTAGTGGCTTGTGCTGGGTAGCTACGCACAGACAGGGCTTCTGCTTCCTGCCCGGCTGCTATGGAGTTTATCTCTGCTGTTGCTGTGGGCGTGGCCTGGCTCGGGCTGCTGCTCCAACGTGGTGGAGTTGTGTTGGAAGGGGTGCAGCTGGGAGGCTATTTATCTCCGTAAGGGGCCTCCCTGCTCCCTGCAGCCCAGGGGATTAGGGTTCCCAGAGATCCCCGGATTCCCTACCTCTCGATTAAGTGTCCCGCCCTGCCCCTTTAAGACTTCCAAAAAGCACCCGCCAAAACAAAACAATGACCCCCCAAAAAAAAAAAAATTTAAAAATTAAAATAAATAAATAAATAAATAAATAAATAAATAAAAAATGGCTGCTCGTTTTTCTTTATTCTCCTGCGCCAGCCTCAGGGATCTGCTCACCGGTCTTGCTGTCCTGTTTCCCTAGTATTAGGGTCCCTGTCCCTTTAAGACTTCCAAAAAGCGTTCGCCAAAACAAAACAAAACAAAACAAAAAAATTGGCCGCTCACTTTTCTTATGTCCTCCGGCGCCAGACCCTCGGTACCCACTCACTGTTCTTCCTGCCCTATTTCCCTAGTATCCAGGGCCCCGCGCACGCACTGTGTCTGCGCTCTGGTCCCGATGGCTGGGGCTGGGTGTTCAGCAGTCCTTGGCTCCTTCTCCCTCCCGCTCTGCCTACTCTTCTCCCGCCGAGAGCTGGGGGTAGGGGTGCTCGGGTCCCGCGGGGCCGAGGCGTGTATCTTACCCCCTTTATGACGCGCTGGGTTCTCGCAGGTGTGGATGTGGTCTGGATGTTGTCCTGTGTCCTCTGGTCTTTATTCTAGGAAGAGTTGTCTTTGTTATATTTTCATAGATGTATGTGGTTTTGGGACGAGATTTCCACTGCTCTACTCACGCTGCCATCTTGGCTCCACCTTGATTTAAATATATTATTAAAGGTTGCCTGAATTTATATTTTTGTCACAAACTGTAAAAGAAATTAAGCTTTAGACACATTTATTGTTTTGCTAACTTAAACATTTGTCTTTGGTTTTGTTGCCTGTGTTAGGCCTTAGAAGACGTAGATCAGTGCTGCCAGGCGCTTTCCCAGAGACTGGGGACCCAACCGTATTTCTTCAATAAGCAGTAAGAAGTTTTCTTTTCTATATTGTTAGGTCACAAACTTATTTTATTTCAGAGGAGTTATTTTATTAAATATTTATCAAAACAGTTATGTTTAAATTCATTTTTTTCCCTCATTAAACATTTACCTAGCACTTTTTGGGTGTCAGGTACAATGCTTGGGTCTGGGAGACTAAGATCTCTAAAATGCGGTCCTTGCCATTAAGAATTTCTCTTAAAGGACAAACATATAAACCAGTCATTGTATGATATGATAGAGGGTATCATATATGATATGAAGGTAGTTCAAAGTGCTATGTATGGAACTGTGAAATCTTGACAAAATTCTGAACTTGCAAAGTGCTGTTATAATGTGAAGTATAACCATACTTGTCTGAATAGTGTGATACCCCAAGGACTAGAAAAGTTAATCAACTAAACAATAGAAAACACTGTTGGATGGGCAAGCACTGTTACGAACTTATCTTTTAAAAGTTAATGGAAATATTTTTAAAGCACAGTAATGAATATGAAGGATATGGATTGAATATATGTATGTAAATTGAGTAATTCATGTTTTTTTAATTTGGGAAACAGTATCTAATGTAGACCCAGAATGAATTTTCCTTTTTTTTTAAAAGTTAGGGTTTAAAATATCAGGGTCACCAATCTTTAACACAGTTTAAGATGGGCTTAAATTAGAATTTTAATCTCATTGGTTTGCTTAGAAATTCCAACCTTTCTTGGCTTTTTAGTAAAAATTTCTTCCTTTTAGAGTGCTAATTTTTAGAAAGCTTTATTTGCTATCATTTATCTCCTTAGGTGTTCATTTCCTATAGGCATATCAAACATCTTTTGGTAGAGATATTAACATTTGTTGCAAAAATGACTATGATGATTGCTTGGACATATTTAAGTTATATTAATATATACTATAAATAACTGATATTAAAGTAAAATTTGGGGTCTGTTGATCTCTGAAGCAGAAAGGTCATAGAGTTCAAACCATGAAATCCTAATAGGTTAATCTACCATTATGTTTTTGTTTCTAATGACGTTTGCTATGCAGATTCTATTTGTATAGTCTCTTAACACAAAAGAAATGTATTCAAATGTTAGTAGCTTGTGTTTCCTTTTTTCTCTGATATAGAAATTCTTAGGAGTTGAAAAGGGCACAAGGGGTGTGTTTTATTAAGTACATCACTCTGTTAGGAGGTAGTTTTGTTAGGCACACTGTCTTAACAGAAGGCCAGAAAAGTATATCTATTTGTCTTCTCATTTAAACTCAAATGTCAAAGACTTAGTAACCAGGAATCATTATGGCATGTGATTCAGTGGGTATCAAAATATCTTTTGATAATCAAGTATTTTGATATTGAAAAAATATTTTTTTCCTTGGTACAATATATTTAATCTTGTAGTGAGATGAATTCTATTCTTGGCTCTAACACATACCAAACTTCGGCAGGTCACTTTATTTCCATGTATCCTCCCCTTACCCTCTGAAATTAAAATTAATGTTTCTCCTAGCCGACCTTCTGGGGATGTTGAGAGGACTTATGAAAGAAATCCGGTAGCTTTACTTGATGAGAGAAGGGGAAAGAGTTTTGAGGGAGATCTTATATCAAGAATACTAATTGGGAAAAGAGGACAAAGAAGTTAACTGGAGAGAAAAAGTAAAAGAAATTTGGAAGAAAAAAATAGAACTAATACAAGATACTAACCTTGGTGGCCTTTTTATCCTTCATAATCTACAGTGTTGGTAGCTTTTATATATTAAAATCATATTTCTGAAATGCAATTAAATAGATTTTGTACTACCTGTTGCATAAATGCTGTCTTGCTGGTATGGTATCTGTTAAGACACCTATACAAATATTACTAGGTTATTTGTTCCTTTCACCTGTTAAGTGTGAACTTCGAATGAAAACTAAAACTTTTCTTAAAGTGATATTTTTATGTTACCTTTTAATAAAGGGGAAGAAAAAGTAGGAAAATAAATATTTGTCTTTAATGTAATCAGGATAGAAAGAGTTACACTATTCTAAAGTATTTATGAGCTCCTTGCAGATTTGTGTTTCTGAACAAAACTTACTAGCTAGATAAGCAGCTCAATAAATATTGGTTAAAACAAGATTAAATTGAATGAGAAATTAGAAAATGAGTTAGATTTGAATAAGAACAAATACTGCTATTTAACCAGTGAAGTAAATGGTAAAATTTGAAAATGTACTTTCATATACTGATGGGAAAGTATATTGAAGAAATAGTGCAAAAATTATACCTGTGAATCTTAAGATGAAAACTGCAGGGAGGAGTAGGATTTTATTGAGGTTTGTTCAATTAAGAAACCACCAGTTGAGAAAATTAAGAGGAAATTTCTAAAAAATATCCAAAGGCAAATAGAGAAAAGGTTGATGACAGGGGCCTTGATTTACAAATTTGATAGTCCTAAAGATCAGTGATTTGTACATAAAGAAAGGGTCTCTAGCCTATTTCTAGTAGTATGAAGACATGACAAGTTAATAGTGTAAGGGAAAGAAAAATTAGGAAACACTCAGACAAAATTAATGTTTTTGAAACTAGACTGACTATATAAGTATCAGAATGAAAGAAATATAGACTAATAAAGCAAAAAAACGAATGTAGAAAAATTTTGAATGGAAAAGTATATGTATATTAAGCCATTATGTTGTACACCTTAAAGTTATACAGTGATTTATGTCAAGTATTTCTCAATAAAATTAGGGAAAAGAAAGAACAGTAGATAACCAGCAGAAATGTGGAAGGAATGATAATGCAAGATAAGAAGGTATCAAATTTCCTAGAACTTTAAAAATATATTTGTCATCCTGGAATATTTTTCTAATAAAAAGTCTATAAAGATAAATGCAATAATGTATACAAATGACGTTAAAGGTTTTAGAAGGAGAGTTGCTATTATCCAGATTACAATCCATAAACTAATTAGTAAGCAGAAAGGTGGTAATGTCATTATTTTCTCTTCGTATAGTATAGGAAAAGTAATTAAAACTGGAAATATGTCTTGGCTTGATTAAATGATTTAGTAGAGATATTGGGTAAAATGTATTTTTTTGTCCTTGTCTTAACATAGGAGCTGCAGATATTTTTCTGAGTTTATTGCATTTTTTAGTCAGATTTATTGTGGTATAATGTACATATAGTAAAATTGACACCTTTATTATATGTATAGTTCTGAGTTTTAACAGTGGTATACAGTTGTATAATTACTACCACAAGTGTACTTTAAAAGAGAAAAAAGAATTATGGGAATTGGTAATTTATAAATGTCAGAGTTAATGAATATGAAAATTTGTAAGGATACAAAAAGCAAACATTAAAAAGCATGTGTGTGTTTTGACTTAGTAAATTGTATTCTGCTTCCCATTAGATGTTCTAAATTAACTTGCCACAAAGTTTCTATCTTTATATAACATCTGATCAGTTTTTATATGCTCTTTATCCACATATAATATAATACCTTTTAAGTTACATATGTATATTTGCAGAAAATAACATTTTGACCATTTCTAGGGTGCTTTTAGATTATTTCTAGTTTGAACATACCTTCATACTTGAACACATTCAGAGCCTTCATTTATGGATAAAGGATGCTTGTCTATACTGCTGAAACTTGCATTAGGGAATACATTCACCTTTTGTAAGCTCTGGTAGAAGAAGCAAAAGGTAATTAACTCTAAACAAGGATTAGGAAAATAAATTCTAAATTGGTGAGATAAGATGTACCTTTTAAGAGATATGTTTAGGGATATGAAGAGTTGGTGTTTCTGTTATGTCTCACAAAGTGCCTCTGCTCTTCATTTATCCACCTTCTGCATCCTTGGTTCTTTTCAGGTATCCACTTGTTATTGATTCTTCACCTGTAATGATAGGATCAAGGTATTGTTAAGTCCAAAAATACATGTGATTTTTTAAAACTGTTCTGTTGGTTAAACACTGGACATTTAACTTCATGAATGTGTCAAAAGAGGGAAGGCTTTGAAATAATATGAATGACTACTATTGAAAAATTAATTATCCTGCACACCTTAGGCAGGATGCTTTCTTTTCTATCTCATTCATTCATGCTGCAAATAGGGATTCAGTTCCTTAGGTACTTTGCTAAGAAGTGGGGATATAAAAATATAGGCAGTGTTACCTTGAAAGAGCTTGATGTACAATGAGGGGAAACAGTTAACTAACATAGTTATAGTTTGGTATGAGAAATGCATCACCTTTTAATGATTCATTCCACACATGTTTATTGAGAACCAACTTTGTGGCATGCATTGTTCTAGGTACTGAGAACAGAGCAAGAAACAAGTAGACAAAGTCATGGTGGAGGGAGACAGTTAACCACAAATAATTAGATGGCATTAAGTGCCACACGGAGAATTAAAATAGAATGATATGAAGTGATTGCACCCCCACTTTTGTTTGGGTGATCAGGGAAGCTTTAAGATGTGTCACTTATTCTCAAAAAACAAAAAGGAACCAGCAATGTGAAGTCCAGGGAAGAGTATTGCAGGCAGCAGGACAAGTTGGGTCAAGGTCCTAAGATTGGTTTGGGTTTCTTATGTTTGAATGGAAGAAGCAAGGCCAGTTTTGGTTGTGTTGAGAATGGTAGAAGATGAGGTTGAAGAGGTAAGTAGGGGCCAGATTATCTAGGTTTTGTATGCTTCAGGTAAAGAGTTTGGCATGTTAGTGTAAGTGGAATGGAAATTTATTGGAATATTTTATTCTTGGAGTCATATGGTCACATTAAAAAAATCTCTCTTTGATTATTATGTGGAGAATGAGTAGAAGCAGGAGCACATTAGGAGGCTGTTTCAGTGTTGTAGGTGAGAATTGATGGTGGCTCAGACTGGGAGATAATAATGGAGAGAGGTCAGTGGTGGTATTCAGGACATATTTTGGTGGCTTTGTCTCACTGGACTTGCTAGTGGATGTGAGAGGATAAGAGAAAGAGAGGACTCAAGAGTAAGCCTGAGATTTTTCTCTTGAACAGCTGGGCAAATAGTGGTGCCTTTGATTTTGGGAAGATGGTGCAGTGAGCAAGTTTCAGATGCTTATTCAGCAGTCAAGTGGAGATGTTATGTGAACATTTGAATGTATGATTCTGGAGTTTCAGGGAGAGACTGGAACTGTTAATAAATATTTGGGAATTAGTGACATAATGAGGTATTTAATGCCATGCAACTGCATGACATCATTCATGTATAGTGACCAAGGCCACATAGCTAATAAGTAAGTAGCAGAATTAGGAGTCAGGCAGATTTGATGAACCCCAGAATCTATTCTGCCAAATCAGATTGCTGTAACTCACTTTCACATTTGGGTGGGCTAACATGATTTCTCAAAAACATCACTATGAGACTGACAGCAATAATTTGTTTATAATTATGATGGTGTTTTCTCCTTTTAGTAATGTGCTATTAATTAATATGTAGATTGGTGTGTTTTGTTTATAGAACATTTCATTTCAAAATGAAAAAAAATTTTTTTCCCAGTAATTTATAATTAAAGGGGAAGAAAATCCTAGAAAATTTTTTTTGTTGCAGCCATCCTTATGATTATATCTCCTTCAGAAAGATAAGTTACTTTAAAAGTGGTAAAGTAAAAATTTAATCATACTGTTTATATATGTGACTGAGTACTCAGGTATCATTTCATTTTCCCAGTACCACAGTGAAATACTCTGTGCTGTGACAGCATTTTGTTTGTGAAACTGTTAAAGCATTTAGTAAATTGTGTTGTGGCAATTTATATTTTGTGTCCCTGTCTCAGATACTCTTTCTTGTTTTTATATATATGTCTAGCATCTGGTACAGTTACTGGCACATTGGAGACCTGCAGTATTTATTTAATGAATAAAATGAATGTGATCAATTGTACAATATTATTTTAACACATTTAAATGATACTACTTCAAAAGCAAGTCACACAACCAGCAAATCATAGTTTAAAAGTGTGTTTTTTAAAAATGTAAGCTCCAAGTTCAAACAATAAATTCTATTAAGTTGTAGTGGGATTTATTTCTTATGTAACTTTTTCTTTTAAATAGGTAAACAAAATGTAAAAAATAGTATATATATACTGACAAACACTGTTCATATTACTCTGATTTCTACTTTTGTTTTAGGCCTACTGAGCTAGATGCACTGGTATTTGGGCATTTGTATACCATTCTTACCACGCAGTTGACCAATGACGAACTTTCTGAGAAGGTGAAAAACTACAGCAACCTCCTTGCTTTCTGTAGAAGAATTGAACAGCACTATTTTGAAGATCGTGGTAAAGGCAGCTCATCTGTCAGATTGTCTTAGAGTTATGTGTTAATTTAGTTACTAAAAAAACTTTTGAAATATATGTTTCTTGAATGATAAATACTGGTATCAGAATCTTAAAACCAAAAACATTGCTTTTGGAAACCTCAAAACGAATTCTGTAATGTATCCTGAATATGTACTCTGTACTATTATTTGTGTAAACATTAAAATAATTCTGTATGATTTCATTTGATATGTTGTATACTGTGTCTTGAATTTTTGTTTTCTTAAAACATGTATGCATATAAAAATAAAATAAAGCTCTAAAAACTATGGCTTGTTTACTTACTTACTTTTGATCTTTCTGAAAGTTACTCTCCAAGCTTTATACATGGAGTAAACAGTGTCTTCTCTAGGGCAAGTAATTTGTGTTCTGTATTCTCAAGATTACTTTTCCACATACATGGTGAACTTGGTTACTGGAAGAATGTTCTTAACCAGTATGCAGTTAGAAAATGTGAAAGGTTACAAAGTGATTAAATTCTGGAACAGATTACCATTTAAGAGCAGCATTCTTCATATCTGAACTTAATTGAATTTAAGAACATTTCATGTATTTACATTAGATAAAGGGATAGTTTCAAGAACCTTGTTTTTTGAAACTTTTTTTGAGACAAGGATATTTTAATAATGCTGTTCTATTTATTTTGTGGGGAAGGGAGGATAGTTTTCAGACATCAATAGGAATTGAACATAAAACACTAAGGATTGTATGTTGTCTTCCTTTAAAATTTTCTGATACTTTATTTAAAATCAGGAATGCTATGAAGAGTCAGCTATAAGAGTTATTTCTTAAAAATGTGTAGAATAATAGTTCTTTTATATTTTCTTTTTATGTACTAAGCCTTTTAAACTCATTTAATCCTTATGAAAACACTGAAGGCTATCCCCAGTTCACAGAAGATGGTAATTTTTGTAGAAAAGGATAATTTTCACAGAAAGGGTGTATATCTTGCTGAAGATCATAGAGTTAGTAAGTGGTAGAGTAATAATTCAAGCCCAGGCAATCTAGCATCTGTTTGGCTCTTAACAAACGCTGCATTTTATTTTTTAAGCTTAAAGATTTATGCCATAGGTGGTCTTAGTCTAAATCCCACATAAATTTTGGGTACTTTCTTTAGAGTTTAGTGCTATTTATTGTAGCTTTCCTCAACTTTGTAATGTGTATTATTAAAATAAAAAAATCCCATGGTGGGGGCTTTGTGTCTTTCCTATGCTTTTGCATAATTTTTGTGACAGGTGTTTTTTTGTGTATGGTACTTCATGATGCTTTTTTCTTTAATATTACTGTAATATTCATTTACTGGAACAAGTACCATTCCTCAGTATATAAAATCTAGACTTTTTGTTTATAAAAATATTACAGCAACATGGAATTCAACTGGTTGTATTTGTAATATGAGGAACACTGGGAGATAATGCTTATCCAATTTGAGATATTCACTCTTGTTTAAGACTTACTGTCTATATGTCACTCTCAGAGAGTCTTGTTTCTCCCCAGTGTTGAATGAATCACCATCAGAGCAGAATCCATTAGAAAACAGAAACCTTGATATCCCATTATGGTGGTTCAGTTACCTGTTTTTATCTTTTAAATTTGGATTCATAAAACAAAGTCACGGTAGCTGAAAATTATCATTGAAAAGCTAATTTGCTGAGCAAAGAGTTTAATATTTTGCTGCCCAAATACTTTAGTATGTTCTGAATTTTAACATAACTAGCATGATCCCTTATTTAAATTAAAATTTTAATCATAGGTAGTGAGACACTTTTAAGTCGAGATAGCTACGTTTGATGACTTCTGAATGATGTGCATATTGGGTTTAATGGACCTATCATATGAACCATTCAGAAGTCCAACTTGTTACTTTTTAATTGATTTGAATATTGGACAAGAAGCTATTAGTTCACTGGGCTCCCTAAATTCAGGAAAAGTAGAAATTATATGTCAGTTTGAGAGATTCACTAATAATATGTCTTGATTCTTTTTTGATGAGCAGATAATGAATAATATTTTTCTTTCTGTTGTGTATGATTGTCATTCAATGAGAATGGATAAAAAAGTGTAGCTATACATTAAGGTATTTCAAGATACTACATTCTAAAGTAAAATTTAAAATGATGCAACTTTTAAAATGAAATTTCTTGTTTTAAAGTACAACTTGCTTCTAATGAGATAATTTATAAGTTTTATTGAGTCTTAAATAAAAGGAATTATTAAAAAGTTTGATTATATCTAGACTGACAAAATATTTTCCTAATCTATTTTTAAGTTCCTAAGAATTGGGATCGGATTTCTATCTTTAATTTTTTTATACTTTTATCAAGTTGTGATAATTGAATGTGAGACTGGTAGATTCTCTGGAATTGTCTACTTAGACGACCCTGTTTTCTGTGAATAGAAATAATTTTATTTAGTCCTAATTGTTAAACATTTTGCTTGCCACCTTTTTTCTTTTTCCCTTTATTGCACTGAGTAAGACTTCTAGTTAACTGTAGTGCTGAAGAGGAGTAGTGATAGTGTACATCTTTGCCTTATTTGTGATCTTGGGAAAGCATTTAGTCTTTCACCATGAAGTATGATTGTAGGTTTTGTAGTTGTCCTCTATCAGGTTGAGGAAGTTCCTTTCTACTTCTGGTTTGCTGAAAGTGTGTGTGTGTGTGTGTGTGTGTGTGTGTGTGTGTGTGTGTGTGTTTAAATTATGAATGAATAATGTATTTTATCAAAGGCTTTTCCTCTATTGAGATTGTATCTTTTCTTTAGTCTGATTTACATTAATTGATTTTCAAATGTTGAATCAGTTTTAGTTTCCTGGGATAAACCCCATATGGTCATAATGTATTATCTTTATTATATATTGTTGGATTTGATTTTCTCGTATTTTCTTAAGGATTTTGTGTCTATATTCTTGAGAGATGTAAGTCTCCAGTTTTCTTGTAATTCCTTTGTCTGGTTTTGATATCAGGTTAATACTTGCTTTATTGAATGAGTCAGGAAGTACTTTTTCCTCTTTTGTGTTCTGTAAGAATTTAGATCTGGTATTTCTTCCTTGAATGTTTGGCAGAATTTGTCAATACAGCTATCTAAGCCTGGAGGTTTCTTTGTTGGAAGATTTTAAACTTAAATTTTTTATTTATTTAATAGATTTAGGACTAATCGGGTCATCTGTTTCTTCTTGTGATCTTTAGCATGTGACTTTCAAGGAATTTGTCTTATTTTCTCCAAGTTGAATTTATGAGCATAGAATTGTTCTTAGTATTCTGTTATTATCCTTTTAATGTCTCTAGCATCTGTAGTGATGCCCCTTCTTCTCCATATTTGTAATTTGTTGTTCTCTCTTTTTCTTGGTCAATCTAGCTAGAGGTTTATCAATTTTATTGATTGTTTTCCTCAAAACCCAGCTTTCAGTTTTATTGAGTCTTTTCTGTAGTTTTGTTCTCAGTTTCTTCTTGACTTTTAGCATTATTAGGTTCTTTCTTTTACTTGCTTTGGGTTAATTTTTGATGTACATTTTGTAGTTTCTTCATGTGGAATCTTGCACTGATTTGACATTTTCTTTCCTAAAATAAGCATTTAATACTATAAATTTTCCTCTAAGAACTGCTTTGAAGGAATTTTGAGATACTGTGCTTTTATTTCACTTAGTTTAAAATATTTTTTAATTCTCTTGTGATTTCTTTTATTCATGGTTTATTTAAAAGTATATTCTTTAATTTGAAAATATTTGAGGGTTTCTCATATTCTGTAATTGATTTCTAGTTTAATTCTATTTCTAGAACATATTTTATATTTTAGTTCTTTCAAATTTGTTAGAATTTGCATTGTAGTCTAGAATATGTTTTATCTTCTGGAGTGTTCCATGTGTAGTTAAAAAGAGTGTGCATTTTGCTATTGGATGAAGTATTCTGTATATATTAAGTTGGTCTAATTTGTTGATAGTGTTGTTAAGGTCTTTTATATCCTTATTAATTTTCTGCCTTCTTGTTCTACGTTATGAAAAAAGTGTGTTCTACATTGCTGAGAGAGAAGTGTTGAATTAAGGTGTTTTTTTCCTTTCTTCATTTCTAAGTTCTTTATCTCAAATGTATTTTGAGATCTATTATTAAGTGGATATATATTTACTATTATTAGTTTTTCTTGGAATAATGAACTTTTTATTGATAGATACTACCCTTTTTTATCCCTGGTATTTCTTGCTCTGACGTTATTTGAAAATAGTTATTTCATTTAATTTAGTTATTTGATACAGCTACTCATTTTCTTTAATGTTGGAAGGTCTATGTATGTTTATTATTTTACTTTTAGCCTATTTATATCCTTTTATTTAAAATGTTTTTCTTATAAATAGCTTAGAATTGGATCTTGGATTACCTGGCAATTCTTTCTCTTAATTGGTTGTTTAGGGTGTTTACATTTAATGTAATTATTGATAAAGGTAGATGAAAATGTATCATCTTGCCAGGTATTTTGTTTGTCCTGCTTGTTCAATGTCCTTAATTCTTTCTTCTTTTGTATTAATTGAGTTTTTAAGTGAGGCCATGTTATCTCTACCTTATTATTTGTACCTTAAAAATTTTTTAATAGTAGTTACCCAGGGTTTACAATGTATATCTTTAATCAGAGCCTCTGTTCAAGTTATATATACTACTTTACTCCCAGTGTATGGCTCTTGTCTTTTCATTTTCTCAGAGGTATCTTTGGAAGAGCAGAAATTTTTAATTTCGATGAAGTCTTTATTTTATAGATTATGCTTTTGTTGTCATATCTAAGAGATTTTTACCTAATCCAAAGTTTAAAAAATTAGTGTTCTCTTCTAGAAGTTTTATTGTTTTAGTTTTTTGTATCATTTACGTCTATGATCCATATTGATCTAATGGGGGTGAGATAAAAGTCTAAGTTCTTTACTTGCATATGGATATCCAATTGATTTTCTTTGGCATCTTTTGTTCCATGTGAGAAACAGGTGTGAAAGATCCAGGTGGGAGTTACGTGCCTTTCCTGCAACTGCTGTTCTTCTCTCCAAAGGACCACAAGGGACATTTTCTTAGATTCCCACTGTGTTTCCAATATTTTTTTGGCAAACTTCATGTAAGGTCTTTCAAGAAGAGCCTGAGAGTGTGAAATCCTCTTTTGTCTATGGCCTTCAAGGTTTTAATAGTCTTTTGTGAGCCCATACTCAGTGTTTAGCAATTGGTAAAAAATTTTAGCCAAGTTCTTACCATTGTCCAGTAGTGTCTGTTTCAGGTAAACAAGGGCTATGTCCATTCTCTCCTTAGACTTTGGGTTCTCTCCTAGGATAAAGAATTGGGGTGAATTGGCAGGTTGGTGTTCATCATTATTTTAAGGGGGGAAGCAATGCTTTTTTCAGCTTTCTACTGTCTAAAATGGGAACTCTGGAAATCTAGGTTGCTTTTTATTTTGGAAATAAATGCTCACCTAGAATTAAGGTACTGAATTTTTAAAGAGGTTTTATGAAAAATTTCAAACCTACAAAAAGAGAAAATAAAAGAACTCCCATGTACCTATTACCACTACCTTCCTTCAGCTTAGGGCAGTCTGTCCTATTTTTTGTGTGCTTTATTTACTTAATATATGTTCATAAGTTCATATAAGTCTCTTTTTTAAGATGTATGCAAACATGTTCTTTTTTCTTGGCACTTTGTTATGTAGCTCATAGCTACACCTAGATTAAAAAATAGAACATTACTATCATCTTAAAAGCCTCTCTGTGACACTGTTTTCATCTAATCCCCACCACGGAGGGTTGCCACTACACTGAAATTTGTGTTAATCATTCCTGTGAAATTTTTGCTTTATCTCTTATATAAATGGAATCATACTATATGCATTCTTCTGTGTTTTGCTTCTTTCACACAATTTTTTTTACATTTCCGAATTTCTTCCATTTGTTGCACCTAACAGTAGTTAACTATGTAGTACTCTCTTCAATGCAAATAACAATACTGTAGTTTTGCTCTCTTATGGACATTTTGGTTGCATCTAGAATTTTACTAATATAAAAAGTGTTGCTTATGAACAATCCTGTACATATGTCCTGGTATAAGAGTGCAAGAATTTTTCCAATGTAGTTGGATACTTCCCAATCCTTGGGAGTAACTGCTGGGTTGTCAGGTATGTGTATATTTAACTTTACTAAGTAATCCCAAATCATGTTCCTAAATGTTTATGCTTATGCTTATCTACCTTCTTTGTCAACAGTTAAGAGTCATTAGACTAATTTTTTCCAGTGTCATTTAAAAAAAATAAATTTTAGGTGTACGGCTTTATAATTGGACATCTGTATACACTACAAAGTGACCATTGCCTTCCAATGTGATTTTAATTTGTATTATCCAGGTAACCAATGAGCTGAGTATATGTGTATATGTTTATTGGCCAATCCCTCCCTCCCTCCCTTTCCTTCCTTCCATCTGTGTAATGACTACCCATAGTGGCTTTGCGTATTTTTCTGTTCAGTTGTTTGCCTTTTCTTAGTGATTTATGGGAGTACTATTTGTATTTTAGATATTAATGCCTACTTGGTAAAAGTGTTACAAAGATTTCCTCCCTAATTTGTGGTCTATCTTTTCACTCTTTATGGTATGTTGTAATATACAGAAATTCTTAATTTTTACATAGTTGAAGTGATGATCAATCTTTTCCTTTATGATTTGAGCTTTTTGGCTTTCTCTCTAAAGGACATCCCTCCCAATCTTTATGTATATGTCAGGGTTCAGTCTTAGAGTCCTGTCATTCTTGGGACTCCAAAATAAAGTTTTTCATGGGAAGTGATGTCTACATGCTTGTGACTGGTTTATTTTCTGTATTTTAACCCATCAGGTGGACATAGTCTTGGAAACCCCTGTGGTCATGGTGGCCCTGTGTCATGGAGCAGGTAACTGACAGCTAAACCCATTGTGTGATTTTGAGCAAAGTGTGTATTCTCGCGTACCCCTTGTAATTTTTTGCCTACTTTACCATCTGAGGGGAGACCTTTAAAACTGTTATGTCAAATGTAATAATCCCAGCAAAGAACACTTTGTGAAATTCCTAAGCACATTCAGTTTACTTTTTTGCCAAATTTGTGGAGGAAGACAACAAAAAACTGACATCAGATATGTTGAGGAAGGTAAAAATTTTAAATCCCTCTATAAAAGTTAAGGGGGAAGAAAGCCAAGTCTTTTAGGTACTGGTTAGCATGAAGAATTGACCTACAAAGGACTAAACTCTGCTCACCTGGCTCCTGTGTTCTCTGCAGGGTTTTTTGATGATAATTTATGAAGATTCTATTAGTAAATAGATCTAAAACATTAAGAAGCAATCATCATCATCATTGCCACACCACAAGTCATGCTAGATAGTTTAAGCAGGAAGGAATTTATTATAAGATATTAAATGGCTTACAGAAACAAATGTTGAGAAAACAACATATACTTTGAGGAATGACTCCACAGAACTGGGTCACCAATGAAGCTCTTGTTTTAGTATCAGGATAATGCTGGTCTCAGAAAATGGCTATGAAAGTGTTCCCTCCTCTTATTTTTTTGGAAGGGCTTGAGATGGATTGGTGTTAATTTTTCAAATGTTTACAAAATTCACCAGTGAAGCCATCTGGTCCTGGGATTTTCTTCATTGGGAGATTTTTTGATTACTGATTCAATCTTCATACTAGTAACCAGTCGATTTAGATTTTCAATTTCTTACTAATTCAATCTTGGTGAATTGCATGTTTCTAATAATTTTTCCATTTCTTGGTTGCCATATATTTTTCATAATAGCCTCTTAAGATCCTTTGAGTTTCTGTGATCTCAGTTGTAATGTCTCCTTTTTCATTTATAATTTTGTTGTTTGGGTCCTTTCTCTGTTTTCCTCCATTAGTCCAGTTAAGGGTGTCAGTTTTGTTTATCTTTTTAAAGAAACAACTCTTTGGTTAATCTTTTCTATTGTTTTTCTGTTCTCTTTTTCATTTTTTTTCTGATCTAATCTTTTATATCCTGTCTTCTGCTAACATTGGGACCAGGCTGCTCTTTTTCTAGTTCCTCAAGGTATAGATTTAGGCTGTTTATATGTGATCTTTCCTACTTTTTAATGTAGGTGTTTATTGCTATGAACTTTACTCTAAGAACTGCTTTTGCCACATCCTACAAGTTCTGGTGTGTTGTGTTTCCATTTTTATTTGTCTCAAAAAACTTTATTTCCCCTTTAATTCCTCGTTCCATTGGTTGTCCCAGAGAGTACTTTTAATTTTCATGTGTTTATGAATTTACTAGTTTTCTTCTTGTTAATTGATTTCTCTTCTCATGCTACTGTATGATATCAGTCTTCTTGAATTTGCTAAGACTTGTTTTGTGGCCTAACCTGTGGTCTAACCTGGCAGTGGTTCGTGTGTGCTTGAGAAGAATGTGTATTCTGCTGGTGGATGGGATGCTCTGCATATGTCCATTAGGTCCGTTTGGTCTGTGTTATTGTTCAGCTCTGCTGTTACCTTATTGATCTTCTGTCTGGATGATCTCTCAATTGTTGAGTGGGGGGTATTAAAGACCCCCAACTATTACTGTATTACTTTCTGTTTCTCCTTTTAGTTCGGTTTTTGCTTTATATATTAGGTGCTCCAGTATTGGGTACATAAATATTTGTAATTGTTTTATTTTCTTGATATATTGACCCCTTTATCATTATATAATGACCTTGTCTCTCTACCATTTTTAGCTTAAAGTCCACTTTGTCTGATGTACATATAGCTATTCCTGTGGTGTTTTTTCTTTTTTTTGGTTACTATTTGCTTGAAATGTCTTTTTTCATCCCTTCACTCTTAGTCTATGTGGGTGTTGAAGGCTGAAGTGAGTCTCTTTATAGGCAGCATATTGCTGGATCTTGTTTTTTTGTCTATTCATCCATCTGTGTTTAATTGGAGAATTTAATTCATTTACATTTAAAGTAATTATTGATAGGTTAAGGACACACAATTGTCATTTTGTTAATTGTTTTCTGTTTCTTTTTAATCCACAGGGCATTAGGACAGGACCCAGGACATGAACAAGTGTCTTATGCCTTGTTTCTTATCCTGCTGTTTTTTTTGTGTTTTGATGTCTCTTGGTCATCAGTATGCTTTGACTTCTTTATCATGTACTTTTCTGGTAATTACTACAGGATTTTCACTGTAGTTACCGTGAGGTAAAATATCTAAAACCTATAGCACCCTATTTTACACTGATACAAATTTAATTTCAATAGAATTAATAAACTTTACACTTTTATTTCTCTAGGTTATTGCTGCTAACAATTTATGTGGTTTTTATACTGTGCAAACTGAAGTTTTGAGTGAATTATGTACCACGATTACCATATTGCAGAATCTGTTTACCATTACCAGTGAGGTTTACACTACCTCTTTATGTTTTTATGATATTATTATTTGTTTACTTCCACTCAAGAACCCTCTCTAGCATTTTTTGTAAGGCAGATTGGTGATAATAAACTCCCTCAACTTTTTTTGTGAGGGAAAGCCGTTATCCTTCCTTCATTCCTGAATGACAACTTGTGTCAGGTATAGAATTCTTGATTAGTTATTACCTTTCAATATTTTGAATATGTCATCCCATTCTTACCTGGCCTGAAAAATTTCTGTTGAGAAATATTCCAAGTGTCTTATGGGAGTTCCTTGTACATAATTTCTCTTTTCTCTTGCTGTTTTTAAAAATGCTTTGACTTTTAACAATCTGAATATACTGTGTCTTGCTGTAACCCTATTCTGGTTTAGCCTATTTGGGGTCCATAGGCCTCATGGATCTGAAGTTCATTTCTCTTCCCAGGTTTGGGGATTTTTTCATCCATTATTGCTTTAAATATATTTTCCCTTTCTCTATCTCTTCTCCTTCTGGAATTCCCATAATGTGAATATTGTTTCTTTTCATTGTGTCTCATATTCCTAATAACTTACTTCACTCTCATTCTTTTTTCTTTTTGCTCCCCTGGGTAATTTTCAATGTCATATCCTTTAGGTCTCTGAGTTTCTTCTACATATTCAAGTCTACTTTTGAAACTCTATTGAATTCTTTAGTTCAGTTATTGTATTTTTCAACTCTAGGATTTCTGTTTGGGTTATTTTGATGGTTGCTATTTCCTTGTAAAACTTCTCATTTTGCATTATTTTCCTTCATTTAATTGTGCTTTCTTGTAGTTCACTAAATTTCCTTAAGAGAATTATTCCAAATTATCTAACAGTTCATAGATCCCCATTTCTTTTGAGTCAGTTATTAGAGCTTTATTACTTTCCTTTGGTTGGTATCATATTTATGTGATTTTTCACGATCTTGATTCCTTACATTGGTGTCTGTGCATTTGAGTAACTGGGCTCCTCTTCCAGACTTTACAGGTTTGCTTTGGTAGCAAAAGCAGTCAGCTCAGGTTGGGTTTCTGGGAATGTGTTTGGGCAGGTGGGGCCTGCTATATGGTCTATTTTGGGGTAAGACAACTGTTCAAGCTCTGAGGACAGGGATGAGGATTGTGCTTCTGGCTGAGAACAGTTGGATAGAACTGCTGGCTTGGTTCCCAACCCAATGAGGCTGTAGGATGGGCTTTGCAGTTGCCTGGATGCTCTGATCAGGATTACTAGAGGGTCAGGACTGAGTAACTCTATCCTCTGGCAGGGCATTAGGACAGGACCCACGACATGGACAACTCATTGTTTGGGGGCCCAAATTAGCCCAGAATGTGCACTGAATTCCCTGGTCAGGTAAGGCCACCAGTTTTGCTCTGCACAGGCTGTGTTCTCTGTTTAAGTGCTCCTGTATATAGGAAGGACTGTTGAAAGTCTGTGCAGTTTCCCATGTGCTCCGCTTAGGTTCCCTGGTTGGAGGGAATACAGACTGAAGGCTGTATTCAGCAATGAGCAGAATTACAAATTAGATATTCTCCCTGGGCACAGCAGGAGAAGAGAAGCAGCTCTAAAGCTGGTAAAGCTATTTGTTTTAACTTAAGCCAGCCTGCACCCCAAGTTTCCTGACTGCACAAGGCCACTGGCTTGGCTTTGCAAACTGTTGGTTCTGCCCACCTTTCAGATTGAGCACCACTAGGCTGCAAGGCCTCTGGGAGTTATTGCCAGCCCTTCTGCTCAGACGGAGTTAGAAGAGACTCTCCACAATGGGTGGAGCTATGTCTCAGCCACCTTGCCAGGGCGGGAGAGGGAAGGGACTCTCCAAGCTACTCCCAGTTTTCTAAGTAGACTCTCTAGTTGGCAGAATCTGGGAACTACTCTCAACCTTGGCTATGAATTAATCTCTGTCACTGTGTTAAGTATGAGAAAACTCCACACCCAGCTCTGGCTTTTCTCTGGGGGGAATCAGTTCTGTCCACACACTTGGCTCAAGCAATACACTGCTTCCGGGAGTTGTCACCAGCCCTTCAGGTCAGATGGGCTGGAAGATACCCTCTATGGAACCTGTAGGGCTGGTGATTCAGCTCCTTGCCTGGACATGGGCAAACCAGGCTCTAGGGCCAGCAAAACTCCTCACATAAGATCAAATCAGGCAAATCTGTACCCTGCCAAGTTCCCTGGCCAGAGTGTGTTACTGACTTGGTTTTGCAGATGAGCAAAACTGCTGGTTGATATTACTACTTAGGTACTGCAGGTATGAGCTTGGTCGGCCAAGATCCATGTACTGTTTGTTGGAAGCCCCTTCTCTGTCACATTCCCAGTGGCTGGCCCTGCAGATTCCCCTGTAATCCCTGGGGTGTGAGATCAGTGTAGGGGCTCCCACAATGCTGGGGGATGGTTGTCCCCGGAACTTCTCTTTTCCCACTAGAGGAATCAGGTCAGGGGAGACCTCTCTGCATGGTGCTGCACTGTCCTGCAGGAGGGGCCCTGTAGTCTGTGTGTAGTTGCTTCTCTTTCCCTTCTAATGCTGTCTGTCTTGTTCTCTGTGGTGCAGGTGTTCGGGGGCGGGGTGTGTGTGCTTCAGCCTACTCCCACATTCTAGGATTCTCTCAGTGGTGTCTTGTTCTTAAATAGTTGTTAGTTGTACTTGTGAGGGTGAGGAAAATAAAAAACAGCCATCTTTGATGGATGGTAACTACACTTACTGTGCTGAGCATTTTATAATGTATATAAATGTTGAATCACTATGTTGTATACTTGAAAAGAATGTACTATTATGTCAACTATACTTCAATAAAAATTTTAAAAAATGATAATGTAAAAAAAAAAAACAGCCATCTTGGTGATACCACTCCAGCACTCACCTATTTAAATATTAAATATATATAGTATTCATTTTATCCTCACCTACCTACAGGTGAGGTTGTATTGGAGGAAAAAATATTGATTCTAGTTTGAAAAACTATTTCTCCCTCTTGACTCCTACCTTCTGAGATAGTCAAGATAGAGACAGCCAAAGACTACACTTAAATAACAAACACTTTGTATTTACTGTGCTTTTTGAAAACTTCACCAAATATGCCAAATTACTAAGATTTTAACATAGATTAAATTAATTTATACTGACAATTAGATCACTGTTGTAAGTTTGGTATATTAGATATTATTCAGTACTTTTGTAGTTTCACACCCGGATATTTAATATGTGCTCTTTTGATGATGATTGAGTTGAAATTGTGTTCCTGAGGGAAGAGCATACTTAAATTTCTCTGCTCCTACATAACGTGTATTTTGTTGATATTGAACCGGTAATTATTTCATTTTGGTCTAATAATATGTTGAAAGGAAATACCATTCACAGGCACCAAGTTGCTGTGTGAGGGATTGACTTCTCACTGTTTTTCAATGCCTAGAGCTTAAAACTAACAAAAGTTGTTTTAAAAGGTGTAACATGTAAGAGACCTCTAATATTAATTAGACCAAAAAAAAACTACTAATATCCTGTTTTTTTTTCTTTAAATTGGAAATGTTGGCTTCCTGAATTTAATGCAGTGTACTCTAATCAGTGTAATGTTTCCTTCCTATAAAACCAGAGAGAAATAAAAATAAATCATTAAGAATATTTCTATTTTGACTTTTTTTGCACACATTTAGTTTGAATTCCTGGTCTGTCTTACTTTTTTCTGCTGGAGTAAGCAAGGTACATACTTAGGGATATTATTTAGAACTTGTATAACAAACCTATTGACAGACTAGAAGAAAATGCCATGAAGAAGAACAGTCTCATTATTAACCATACACAGTCTCAAAGTGAAAAGACCAAGCTAATAAATTAAGGCAATCAATGAATTTTTTAAATGTCCATCCTTTTAAATAAGAAAGATTACTCTGTCTTGTTGTTTATTATGATAAATAGTTGATGTTTTAAATAAACTGAAAGATTAGTGATCAAACTATGACATATCCATGGATATAAGGCTATAATTATATAAACAATAATTTAACATGGTATTCATATAATGTAGATCCATGGTATCATTTATTGGCAATAATTTGACTTGACAATAAAAGTTTTTTTCCAACTAAAAACAGTAGCATTAGTTATCCATTATCTGTTCCCTTAGAGAATTTAGAAGTGCTGAATTTCTCACTGGACAGCACAAGAAGCATTGTTTTGTCAAGTTCTTGAATACCAATTAGAGTCTATTTCTTGGTATCATATTCTTATTTCACCACTAGACTAATACTCTTGAGAGTTAAATTCTGATCAGATTTCATGTTTACATCCTCCAAAGTGCTTATTGTCATTAATAAACACCTTTAGTATGCCAGGGACTATGCAAGGTAAATCGTCTGGATTAAGATCTGCTGACGAAATCACTATCCCTTATCTCTAGGAATATTTTTGTGAGCTTACAGCAGGTGCTCAACAATAGTTATCAAGTGAATTTAGGTCATGGATAATCCCCTAATATTTAGAAATTTAACAACACACTTCAAAATAACCCAGGGTAATAGACAAAATCACAAAGGAAATTAAAAAATACTTTGAATTTAAAAATAATGAAAATATATCGAAGTGCATGAGGTTTAACTTAAGTGGTACTTGGAAAATTATAGCTTTAAATATTCATATTAGAAAAGGAAAAAAGTTTACAGTTATCTAGTTCCACATTTAGAATCTAGGAAAAGAAGAGCAATTAACTTCCAAATAAGCACTATGAAGGAAATAAAGAATGGAAGTCAATGAAAAAAGGAAATAGACAAACAATAAAGTAAACCCAAAATGACAGAGACAACAGACATAATAGAGAAAAATCAATAAAATTCTAATGTACTCAAAGCAGGGAATGAATAGTCTTTAGGTGATTCTGGCACAATTCAATATCAAAAACAAACCCAAATCTTACCTCAACCACATACAAAAATTAACTCAAAATGTATTATATATCTAAATGTGAAAGCTGAAAATAAAACTTCCAGAAGAAAATACTGTGAGAAATCTTCATGACAGGGCTAGGCAAAGATTTTGTAGACGACATAAAAAGCACAGAAAGTCTTGTATCTAGAACAGATGAAGAACTAATAGAACTTAATAAAAAGACAATCAACCTAGGTTAAAAACTGAGGAAAAGACATACACAAAGAAAATATAAAAATGTCCAGTAAATAAATGAGAACAACGTCATTAGTCATCATGTAAATGTAAAACCACAATGAGGTACCATTGCACACTTACCTAAAGGGCTAAAATTAAAAACTATGACACTACCAAATGTTTGCAAAGCTTTGGAACAATTGGGATTCTCATAACACTGTTAATGGGAACATAAATCAGTGCAAATACTTTGGAAAACTGGCAGTTTCTTATACATTTACTACATGACTGATCAAATCTACTTCTAAGCATTTGCCCTAAAGGAATAAAACCATTTCCATATAAAGATTTGTACCTGAATGTTCATAGCAGCTTAATTCGTAATGGCCTGGAATTTGAAAAAAAATCCAAGTCTAACTACAGATGAGTAGAGAAATTACAGTATATTCAAACAATGGAATACTACTCAATAATAAAAAAGGACAAACTGCTGTTATCTGCAACAACCTGGATAAATTTCAAAACCATCACATATGCTAAGGGTAAGAGGCAGAAGTGAAAGAATATGGTCTATGGATGTATATATGGAATTCTAGAATAGGCAAAATTAATCTATAGTGACAGCAGGTCAATGGGTGGCTGGGGATGAGGTTTTTTTTTTTAATTGAATACAGAGAGATACAAGGGAACTTTTGAGTTAATGGAAAAATCCTGTATTTTGGTTTTGTTGTTGTTTCTAAAATGTATACATTTGTGAACCTTATCAAACTATTTTATTCTATGTAAACTTAAAGTTGATTTAAAGAAATGAACTGGGTGACACTATTCTCTGAAACTTATATAAGGGTTTTCATTCTTGAAAGGTTACTGGATTGGGGGAGGAGTAGATTTTTGACCACCAATTCAATTTATATTATGGTCATTAATTTATTTAGGTTTTCTGTTTCCTGTAATTTAAAGAATTGATCAATGCTAAATCAGTAGTCTAAAATTTCAACCTAAGTTACTTTACTTTTGAAAAAGAATTATGAGATATTTGGCTAATGAGGAAGAGCATTCTTGTTTCATTCTGTTTCTTTCTCTCCTTACTTTAAATCCTGGTTAAGACAATTCTTAAGAGTTATCCTGTATTCTAGGCTAGGTCATATTCCCCTCTTCTGTGTTTCCATTATCACTTATAACATTGTGCAATTTTCAAGTGATCTTGATACCATGCCAAGCATTCCTTGTTTAGGTAAGAGCAGAGGTACAATATTTCTTAACTAAAGAAAACGGTGCTCAGATAATTTGTGATTCTTGAAAATCTCTGAATATATTTAGACACATATCTCCAACCCAAGTTGCTTTCTTAGTTTTTTTTTCTTATTTAATAATTGTCCATTTAGCCAGGGATCACAGACTCACTTCAGAAGCCAGACATGTAAAGAATAGAATGAGACAGACTGGATATTAAGACAATAGGTAGTAGTGAGGGCTGTGTCAAATTGGAGAATTCATCCCGCTACCTAAAGCATTAAAATAACAAAAAAATTAAAAATCTTGCCTGCCAAACAATAAAGTCTGTAGGTTGTATCCAACTGGTTGACCACCATTAAGAATTCATTGATTTGTGACTTAAATATAATACTATTTAAAGAAATTTCTCAACTAGGAGGTAAGCTTTTCAAACAATACATATTCATCCTTTGCCATCTGCCTAATTGGGGACCACTCATATACATACTACCTTGGTATTTAATGTTAAAGATAATAATCAAATTGAAGTCATCATGTGGCTTTAGTTAGTGGCCATTACTAACAGTTTTCTTTTTGACAGCAGAGAATGTTAATTTTGCTATGAGTTTTAGCAAAACTACACTTGTGCACAATTGCATAATTAGAAAAATGACAAGAGATAACCATATGTAGCTCTCAAATGACCCATATTACAATGTTGAGTACTTGGGCTAGAATTCAATTTTTTCATTTATTATTCATTCATTCATTCATTCACTCAATAAGTATTTAAATATATGCAAAAATGGCTAGTGGTTTCTTATCTCTGAAGATACTTACAACTTAGTGTTGGGAGGGAGAAAAATCTACCACTGGTATTCAAATGGCAAATGTTGCTAAGATGGGCTTAATGAAGCCTCTTAGGATCAGTTGGACAGCTAGCAAATGCTTCATTTACTGTGGATTTCTTTCTTCACAAGCTGAGCAGAGCTTCAACAATTCTCACAATAATTATCACTTACTTGTTCTGTAGGTCTCAAGTTTTTTTGCATTAGTCAGGTTGAACAATTCATGATATTAATCATGACTGAAGTTGTTATTTATCACCTGCTGGGTGAGAAATAATAATTTTGGCTCTAGTGGGGCAGCAGGCCAGAGGTACCAAATTAAGTAAAACATCTAAACACTAGCAAGGATCATTTCTCTGATTAATGAATTGTTACAAAGAAGAAGTGCAACTCATTATCTGGTCTTACCAATACAAAGTGGGTCATGTAAGGAAAAAAAGCTTGCTTAGACCAATTTTTCTGTTTATTTCATTCCTTTCTTTCTTGCTCTCCCTTTCTCTTTTGTCTATGAACAGATTTGTATAGCCAGTCACACTACTTTTTGTTTTTCTGCTACCAAATAGCACAAATGGAGAAGTATACCTTATTTTACTAGTATATCAGAAAATATTTCTGTTGTTTAAACAATGTTTTTTTGTGTGATCTCTAAGAAATTGAATTGATTTTCAAAGACTATCTGAATACCATTGAATACAATCTGAATACCATTGCTAAAGGGCTTATTTTAGAAGTAAAATTTTTTGACAATTCCAAATAAGAAAAGTTCATTTTTGTTCTGATCCCTAGAGCAAACTTTACTTTTCCTAATGCTAAGAATTTGGATACTCCCATCACTTCCAATCATGTTGGGAGTGAAAGGGAATGGATTTATTCTCCTGTTTCAAACAACTAAAGAAACCAGGCAAAATATATTAAACAATAGGAAGTTCAGGACAGTGATCTTAGCATGAAGGGAAATAAACCAAGTAAGCCCTTCAGTCGGCCCAGTTTTTACTTAGAGAGCACTTCCAGGATGCAGCACAGGGGACAGGGGGACCCAAACAGAGCCCAGTGGGTGCCCTGAGTCAGGAAGCCAAGAGTTCAGAGTTCAAGAAGGCCAAGGTGGCTAGAGTTCACAAAGCACAGTACTAGAGAGGAGATAACTGCATAGAGACTCAATCCTAGAGCTGTAGAGGGTTCTTCAGCTTCTGGATTTCAACTGAGTGTTGATTATCACATGCATATGAAGAAACTACCAAAACTCAGGAGAGAGCTATTGGAAAAGAGCAAGTTGAATTGTCATTAGATCTCAGAGGGCTGGAAATAGTTTGTCTTCTCACTAGTCAGAATGGAAAGACCACCTGATCCATGTGAGTTCAAATGGAGTCCTCGGAAGGGTATTGCCTCAGAAGGGGATTAGGGCTGAATTAGACCTGAAGTCTGTCTGGACCTGTCTAGTAAAGCTTCAAAGCAAGCCTCAAGATGATTAATTCCAAGTAAATTAACTGCATCCCAGAAAAAAAATCTTAAAATATTTAAGGAACATAAAAATCTCTAGCACCCAATAATGTAAAATTCATAATGTCCGGCATCTGAGAAAAAATTCCCAGGCATACAAAGAAGCATGAGGGGAAAAATCAATCAGTAGAAATAGGCCTAGAAATGACACAGGTGACAGAACTAGCACATGAGGATGTTACAATAGCTATTTTTAGGTCTAAGCTCTATTATTAGGTTTAATACTCTGTAGGTTTAAGAAGGTAACCAAGAGAACAATATGTAAAACAAGTGTTCTAGCTATATAGTTGATGTTAGAACTTTGAAAGTGTGCTAAGGACTGAATAAATGTAAACAAACTAAGATAAGTATGATTGACTTCCCAGAAAATAAATTTCAATAAGCATAAAAGCCTTGAGAAAATTTGTTACTTGGGGATGGGAGCCAAGATGGCGGCATGAGTAGGGCAGCGGAAATCTTCTCCCAAAACCATACATATTTTTGAAAATACAACAGATACAACTATTCCTAAAAGAGAGACCAGTGGATACAGTACAACAGTTAGGCTACATCTACATCTGCGAGAACTCAGCACTCACGAAGTGGGTAAGATACAAACCGCAGCCCAGTGGGATGCGAGCACTCCCCCTACGCCAGCTCCCCAGTGGGAGGGAGGGAGTGGGAGCCCAGGACTGCTAAATAATCAGCTCTAGTAATCTGCACTTGGAGCGCAGACACACAGTGCATGGTGTGCTGGATATTAGAGAAACGGAAAAGTAAAATCTGCAAGTGGGTCCCCGCAGCCGGCTCCCCTGGGACAAAAGAAAAGCGAGTGCTTTTTGAAAGTCTTAAAGGGACAGGGGCCTCACAGCTGGATGGAAGCGTCCTGGCACACACAGCCCAGCAGGCTGGGAATCCTGAGGAGCATCAGGCATCCCAGCCCCCTGGGTAGTAATGCATCCCTGAAGCCCCTCATAGCAATAGGAAGCCTACCAGTTGTTTCCCCAGCCGGCGCAGCCCCTACATAGCGGCTGAGCAACCAGAGAGCAGTGGCGCCTGCTGGCGGAGGTGGAGCAGCTGGAGAGCAGCTCAGCAATGGCCCAGAATCTCCTCCCAGTCTGCAGCCACCTGGGCCAGACCCAGAGGCTGCCGCCAGCGTGCAGCTGCCTGGCGCAGGCGGGGGAAACCATGGAAGCCCACAGAACTCCCAACACAAGGGACCCAAGGAGGACAACACTAAGACATATAATAATTAAAGTGGCAAAGATCAAAGACAAGGAGAGAGTATTAAAGGCAGCCAGAGAGAGAAAAAAGGTCACCTACAAAGGAAAACCCATCAGGCTATCATCAGACTACTCAACAGAAACCTTACAGGCCAGAAGAGAATGGCATGATATATTTAATGCAATGAAACAGAAGGATCTTGAAGCAGGAATACTGTATCCAGCACAATTATCATTCAATTATGAAGGAGGGATTAAACAATTCCCAGACAAGCAAAAGTTAAGGGAATTTGCCTCCCACAAACCCCCTCTACAGGATATTTTAAAGGGACTGCTCAAGATGGAAGCACTCCTAAGGCTAAATAGATGTCAATAGAGAAAATGAAATCACAATGAAGAAAGCAGACCAACCAAATACTAACTAAAGCAAAAAATAAAATCAACTACTCACAAAAGTAGTCAAAGGAAACACAAAAAAGTACAGAATAAAACAGCTAACATATAAAGAGTGGAGGAGGAGGAATAAGAAGGGAGAGAAATAAAGAATCATCAGATTGTGTTGTGTTTATAATAGCTTAATAAAAGAGTTAAGTTAGACGGTTAAATAGTAAAGCAGCTACCCTTGAACCTTTGGTAACCACTAATCTAAAGCCTGCAATGGCAATAAGTAGATATCTTTCAATAATCACCCTAAATATAAATGGACTGAAAGCACCAATCAAAAGACACAGAGTAATAGAATGGATAAAAAAGGAAGACCCGCCCTTGCACTGTTCACCATGTAAGAACTTATTCACTATGTAAGAATTTGTTCACCATGTAAGAACTTGTTTGTTATACTTTAGAAGATTGGAGACTGTTGAGAATTAGGCTTGGGGTTGATTAATGATTGTGCATTGAGTCCCCTATACAGAATTTTATTGTTGTTAACAACCATTTGATCAATAAATATAAGATATGCCCTCTCAAAAAAAAAAAAAAAGGAAAGCCATGGTAGAAAAAAAACTTTCTTCATAAACTTAAAAAAAAAAAAAAAAAAAGCAAGACCCATCTATATGCTGCTTACAAGAGATACACCTCAAACCCAAAGACATACACAGACTAAAAGTCAAGGGATGGAAAAAGATATTTCATGCAAACAATAAGGAGAAAAAAGCAGGTGTTGCAGTACTTGTATCAGATAAAATAGACTTCAAAGCAAAGAAAGTAACAAGAGATAAGGACATTACTTAATGATAAAGGGATCAGTCCAACAAGAGGATATAACCATTATAAATATATATGTACCCAATACAGGAGCACCAGCATATGTGAAACAAATACTAACAGAATTAAAGGAGGAAATAGAATGCAATGCATTCATTTTGGGAGACTTCAACACACCACTCACTCCAAAGGACAGATCCACCAGACAGAAAATAAGTAAGGACACGGAGGCACTGGAAAACACACTAGAACAGATGGACCTAATAGACATCTATAGAACTCTACATCCAAAAACAACAGGATACACATTCTTCTCAAGTGCACATGGAACATTCTCCAAAATAGACCACATACTAGACCACAAAAAGAGCCTCAGTAAATTAAAAAAGATTGAAATTCTACCAACCAACTTTTCAGACCACAAAGGTATAAAACTAGAAATAAATTGTACAAAGAAAGCAAAAAGCTCACAAATACATGGAGGCTTAACAACACGCTCCTAAATAATCAATGGATCAATGACCAAATCAAAATAGAGATCAAGCAATATATGGAAACAAATGACAACAACAACACAAAGCCCCAACTTCTGTGGGATGCAGCAAAAGCAGTTTTAAGAGGACAGTATATAGCAATCCAGGCATATTTAAACAAGGAAGAACAATCCTAAATGAATATTCTAAAGACACAATTATCAAAATTGGAGAAAGAAGAACAAATGAGGCCTAAAGTCAGCAGGAGGGATGTAATAATGATCAGAGAAGAAATAAATAAAATTGAGAAGAATAAAACAATAGAAAAAATCAGTGAAACCAAGAGCTGGTTCTTTGAGAAAATGAACAAAATAGATAAGCCCCTAGCTAGACTTATTAAGAGAAAAAGAGAATCTACACACATCAACAGAATCAGAAATGAGAAAGGAAAAATCATGATGGACCCCACAGAAATACAATGAATTATTAGAGAATACTACAAAAAACTATATGCTAACAAGCTGGAAAACCTAGAAGAAATGGATAACCTCCTAGAAAAATACAACTTTCCAAGACTGACCAAGGAAGAAACATAAAATCTAAACAAACCAATTACCAGCAATGAAATTGAAGTGGTAGTCAAAAAACTACCCAAGAGCAAAACTCCCAGGCCAGACGGATTTACCTCGGAGTTTTATCAGACATACAGAGAAGACATAATACCCATTCTCCTCAAAGTTTTCCAAAAAATAGAAGAGGAGGGAATACTTCCAGACTCATTCTATGAAGCCAGCATAACTCTAATGCCAAAACCAGGCAAAGACCCCACCAAAAAAGAAAACTACAGACCAATATCCCTGATGAGCATAGATGCAAAAACACTCAACAAAATTTTAGTAAATCGAATTCAAAAATACATCAAGAGGATCATACACCATGATCAAGTGGGATTCATCTCAGGGATGCAAGAATGGTACAACATTCGAAAATCCATCAACATCATCCAGCACATAAACAAAAAGAAAGACAAAACTCACATGATCATCTCCACAGATGCTGAAAAAGCATTCGACAAAATTCAACATCCATTCATGATAAAAACTCAACAAAATGGGCATAGAGGGCAAGTACCTCAACATAATAAAGGCCATATACAACAAACCCACAGGCAACTTCATACTTAGCAGCAAGAAGCTGAAAGCTTTTCCTCTCATATCGGGAACAAGACAGGGATGCCCACTCTCCCCACTGTTATTCAACATAGTACTGGGGGTCCTAGCCATGGCAATCAGACAAAACAAAGAAATACAAGGCATCCAGATTGGTAAAGAAGAAGTCAAACTGTCACTATTTGCAGATGACATGATATTATACATAAAAAACCCTGAAGACTCCACTCCAAAACTAGTAGAACTAATATCGGAATTCAGCAAAGTTGCAGGATACAAAATTAGTGCACAGAAATCTGTTGCTTTCCAAAACACTAGCAATGAACTAGTGGAAAGAGAAATCAGGAAAACAATTCCATTCATAATTGCATCAAAAAGAATAAAATACCTAGGAATAAACATAACCAAGGAAGTGAAGGACCTATACCCTGAAAACTACAAGACACTCTTAAGAGAAATTAAAGAGGACACCAACAAATGGAAATTCACCCCATGGTCTTGGCTAGGAAGAATTAATATTGTTAAAATGACCATCCTGCCTAAAGCAATCTACAGATTCAATGCAATGCCTATCAAAATACCAACAGCATTCTTCAACGAACTGGAACAAGTAGTTCTCAAATTCATATTGAACCACAAAAGACCCAGAACAGCCAAAGCAATCCTGAGAAGGAAGAATAAAGCAGGGGGTATCTCGCTCCCCAACTTCAAGCTCTACTACAAAGCCACAGTAATCAAGACAATTTGGTACTGGCACAAGAACAGAGCTACAGACCAGTGGAACAAAATAGAGAGTCCAGATATTAACCCAAACATATATGGTCAATTAATATATGATAAAGGAGCCATGGACATACAATGGGGAAATGACAGCCTCTTCATCAGCTGGTGTTGGCAAAACTGGACAGCTATATGTAAGAGAATGAAACTGGATTACTGTCTAACACCAAACACAAAAATAAATTCGAAATGGATCAAAGACCTGAATGTAAGTCATAAAACCATAAAACTCTTAGAAAAAAACATAGGCAGAAATCTCTTGGACATAAATATGAGCGACTTCTTCATGAACATATCTCCCCGGGCAAGGGAAACAAAAGCAAAAATGAACAAGTGGGACTGCATCAAACTGAAAAGCTTCTGTACAGCAAAGGACACCACCAATACAACAGAAGAGCATCCTACAGTATGGAAGAATATAATCATAAATGACAGATCCAATAAAGGGTTGACATCCAAAATATATAAAGAGCTCACACATCTCAACAATCAAAAAGCAAATAATCCAATCAAAAAATGGTCAGAGGAGCTGAACAGACAGTTCTCCAAAGAAGAAATTCAGATGGCCAACAGGCACATGAAAAGATGCTCCACATCACTAGTCATGAGAGAAATGCAACTTAAAACCACAATGAGATATCACCTCACACCAGTAAGGATCGCCACCATCCAAAAGAGAAAAGACAAACAACAACAAATGTTGGTGAGGATGTGGAGAAAGGGGAACCCTCCTACATTGCTGGTAGGAATGTAAATTAGTTCAACCATTGTGGAAAGCAGTATGGGTGTTTCTCAAAAAACTCAAAATAGAAATACCATTTGACCCAGGAATTCCACTCCTGGGAATTTACCCTAAGAATGCAGCAGCCCAGTTTGGAAAAGACATATGCACCCATATGTTTATCGCAGCACTGTTCACAATAGCTAAGAAATGGAAGCAACCTAAGTCTCCATAAGTAGATGAATGGATAAAGAAGAGGTGGTACATATACACAATGGAATATTATTCAGCCAGAAGAAGAAAACAAATTGTACCATTTGCAACAACATGTATGGAGCTAGAGGGTATTATGCTCAGTGAAATAAGCCAGGCGGAGAAAGACAAGTACCAAATGATTTCACTCATATGTGGAATGTAAGAACAAATAAAAACTGAAGGAACAAAAATGCAGAAGCCTCACAGAACCCAAGAATGGACTAACAGTTAGCAAAGGGAAACGGATTGGGGAGGATGGGTGGGAAGGGAGGAATAAGGGCGGGTAAAAAGAAAGGGGGCCTTACGATTAGCATGTATAGTGTGTGTGGTGGGCATAGGGAGGGCTGCACAGCACAGAGAAGACAAGTTGCTGATGGACAGTGACTGTAATGGGGTATATGGGGGGAAGTTGGTGATGGGGGGAGTCTAGTAAACATAATGTTCCTCATGTAATTATAGATTAATGATACCAAAATAAAAAAAAATTAAAAATTAAATTTAAAAAATATTTGTCATTTGTCTTTTCAAACAAAAGCAAAATAAAATTATCCTGACTGGCAATTTGAAATGCTGAACTTTAGCATATTTGCCTTAGAAATTTTCAAGATGATTAAAAATTATGTAAAGAATAAAATATATGCTGTATCCTCTTTGATATATTATCAAAGCTTGGCAATACATTTAATAATAACTATTGACTAATGACACATTTGTGCTATAGAAGTTGTTTCAAGTGGTTTTCCAGTAGCAGTTCAGTGAACACTGTCTCTGTGTAAACGTAATCAGAAGATAATGTGTCAGAGGAAAATATGACTTCTAAAAGAGATCAGGAAAACAAGTTACTTTATTTTAAACTCCCCATTTGATGAAAATTAGTAATTTACATATAGTACTTAAAGTATCTAAAAATTTTAAAGATATATTAAATTAGATTGAAAGCATCTAAAGATCGTAGTGAGGATATCTATATATGGAATCCTATTATAATTCCAAAATGGAAACTCCAAATATAAAAACCATCTACTAACAAAACTCAGCCAAAATGAATTGAGCTTAACAAATACTGAATATATTTTGTATTGCATTTGCTAGATTTTGAAGGAGGTACAAAGACAGACAAAGCTCCTAATCTCAAAAAGATTACAATGTATATGCATGATAAAACAAAGATGTGTGAAAAGTTGAATGAGAGTACAAAAAAGCATTAATTTAAGAAGGGAGATAAAGCATATAAAAGATGTATAGGTATGTATTTAAAAATGATACTGAGTTTAAACATGTGAAAAATTACTAACTTTTAGTGAAATGGTTGTAGAAAGCTTCATTGAGAAGGTAAGGTAAACTGACTTACATTTTAAAAGGTAAGTAAGTAGACTTTGAATGGGGGGAAGAATTTTATTAGAAGGCCACAGGATGAGTTACAGTGTCCAGCAAACTCATGGATAGTAAATAAATCAGTGTGGTTGGATCAGGTTTCTGTAGGAGAGCCATGCAAGATGAAGTTATAAGTGAAAATTTGGACTAGAGTACAATAGCCTGAGTATACTTAAGCAATTTCAACATTTAGGTAATGTAAAGTCATCCTCGACACAACAAACAATATAATGGAAATAGCTCTGGGCTTGGAGTCAAAAGACTTGAGGTGGACTTCCAGCTCTAATGGGTATCTATGTGCAGGGTCTCAGGCAAGTCACTCTCTAAGTTTTAGCTTACTCACTTAGAAAATGGAAATGTGAATACCTGCTCTGCCCACCTCACAGGCTTGGAGTGAAGGTTAAACAATTAATGTGAAAGTGCTTTGAGGATTATTAAGCACTCCACAAATCCACAAAGTGTTATTCTTATTTGAAAGAAGAGTAAGATATGATTAAATTGGCTGTTGAGCAAGATTGGGCAAGAAGTGGGAAGTCATAGTAAGAGGAAAATACAGTATTCTGTCTTGAATCAAATGTCTGGATTCCGGAGAGCTCTTAGAAGCAAAAGAAAAAAAAATCTATTTCAATAGTTTAGAAATTACGTTTTAGGATTCCACTCTAATCCTTTGTGTGTGTGTGTGTGTGTGTGTGTGTGTGTGCATGCACGCAAGTGTACATGCATATACATAAAAGAAAATCTCATTTATGTGTTCCTAAGCTGGATGTGGATCTGAAGAGCTGCTTTGTCATGTCATTTTGCAGATGACAATTCCTCTCCTTCTGGTCTCTAGTAATGGCAAATCCTTAAAACTGCTTAACACCTTGTCGCTGTAAGTGTAACCTTTTCTCTTTACAACTAGTGATAACAAGTGCACTTCGCCCTACATTCTCTTCCAAATGAGCAAAACTTTGGCCATTTCTAAAGCATTTGGCACAGCAGTTAGGCAGGGGATAGCAAGAGTGCCCTTTGCTTTCCCCTTTATCAAAATATATTCATTCCAGTTTTCAAATTGCTGTTTTTGAGTCCTAAATCTCTACTCCCACTAATTTCCGCAAGTCAGACTTTGACCCTGGTTGGAACCAAATCTGGAGCCAGATATTCACACCAGAACACCCCTGCCTCCCCGCGTGTCAGAAGCCATATTGCTGCAAATGCCTCACACACCTTGGAGTGCAGCTTGTGGAACTGATGAGGTGAGAGCGTGGCACAGCGGCGCGGGCCTGGTAATCACAGGGCTGAGGAAACACATACATCATCTGCCACACAGGTTGGCATTTCAAGTAAAGAACCTTCACACTGTGTAAGATGTTGGACAAATGATGGCCATATGCATGTTTGTCTGGGTGCAGATGGCTCTGCGTTTTCGGGAGAAAGCTGAGCTCGGCTCTTTTTTGCAGACAGTTTAATATTGGTGACACAGTTTATGTCCTCTGCAAAAACAATAATGGAGGAGAAGGTGACATAAATTATTTGCAAATCGTTTGACATATGCAGGGCATTGTCCTTGCAATAATCACCATCAGTCTGTCAGTTTAAGATATGAACCGTGCCACTGCCATTTTATATCACTGAGTTAAGCTTTCACATGTTGTAATTTTACAGATTTGTTCTTTGGAGAACCACTGCAATGCAAATCAAATTGGATTATGTTTAGTCATGTACTGTATCATGCACATTTCTTAGATAAAAATAAAAATGCACATTCTATGGGATGGCGAGCTTGAGGCAGTCTTCCATTCCATATCTTTGTGAGGTGGTAGTTAAATGAACCTTTCCATCTGTACCATTATTCAACTTCAGTCCTTTTTTCAAGTTGGTGAGGTCATTTTTGAGAATATTGTCTTTTGTTTTTCACCATAAAGAAATACGGAATGTTATAAATAGAATATATGAAAATGGCTCATCATAAGGATTTTTCTAATATATTTAAGAAGCTAATATGCAAATGTTCAATGATACCTTGTACCCACCTTTAATGTTATATACAGTGTTACTGGATTTCTTCCTCAACCCAAGAAAACAACTACATGGTGATTAAGTAGTAGATGGTGTTGTCCCTATTTCTATAGTATGAATTTAATGCCATATGACATTTTTTACTTACGGAGTTCTTGATGCCAACTGATGTTTAAAACTGTGTTACAGTTTAACCATACACAGCAAATGCTGTAAACACTTCTGAGTCATTGCTCTATTGCATGTATTTGGAGCAATTGATAAATGAACTTTAGAGACAGTTTCTCAATTTCCCAGAGTTTCCAAGAAAACTATAAGTTCTGAACCAGAAATTGAGTACAAAAATTTCTAAAGAGAAATTGTTTTCATTTGGAAAAGTTAGCTCCCATTTAGTTATATCAGCAGAGCTGCATCTACCTTCTGTCATTACATAGACCTTAGAACAAAGATTTATTACATTTCTATCTTTGAAATAATAGTTTTCTCTTTGAAGGTAGCCATTATAACTATGCCATTTTATATCTATTTTATATCTACAGTTGATAAGTGCAGTGAGGCAAGCATTTATAAATAAATTGCTTTAATCTGTCTTAAATGATGCACTTAAATGGTGCATCAGGGAATTTGACATTAGGTCCAGATGATTTCAGGAAGTCCTTATAGTAGCATTAAGTTGGAATATTCTTTACTTAGCATTCAGGAAATAATTAAATAAATGAAAATTTAAACTAGATGAAGATGCTGATAAAATAAAATATTATATTTATAGGACCAGAGTATAAAGATGGCAATTTTTTTTTACTGTTGTCTAACAAACATAACTAATCCATATATTTTGGAAGTCATTGCCCATATGCTGATATGACCTCTGTCTAACCTCTTACTGAACATACTTACCTGAATGTCCATACATACCTTAAATTTAATAGTCCTTTCTAAACTGCTCTTCCTCCAGTATTTTCCCCATGTCAGTTAATATCACCATGTATTCAATTGCCCTTAGTCTATGTTCTTTAACAGCTTTCGTGCTAATTTCTGCTACAAAACATTTATAAATATTTAGTTAATTATTTTAATTATCTTTCCAATTAGACTGCTAGGTCTTTAAAACCATGTCCAGCACACAGATGCTTGATAAATATTAGTTGAATTGAACTGAATCATCTTTAGCTCCTCTTTCTTCCTCATCTCAATATCAAGAACTATCAGTTGTTCTTATGAGTTGTCTCCAGAATTCATTGCATTGTGTATTCTACTTTGTTCCTGGTTTCAGATCCTCAGTGTCCTATTATTTTTTGCTAACTATTTTCTCCAGACTGAAGTCCTCTGCTTCTGCCTCTGTTCTGTTTGGATGTAGGTTTCCTTGTGGTCCATGTGCTGCTTTCCTTTTCTTGCTCTAGGAAACTCATGGCCTTATTATATGTTTGACTGATTATGTTTCACCAGACAGTGCTTATCAAATATTATCTTAATGTTAACTCTTTGTATAGATTGAGTTTTGGAATGAAATTCTTTGCACTGAGATACAGCTTTTACCAAGTCTGTTTGCTCTTATACATGACATCTGTTTTTAGCTCATGTGTACAGAACTAGATTTATCTTTTCATTGCAACTGTTTACATATGGTATTTTTAAAAACTCTTTTTATTATGACAAGTTTTAAACATAAAAATCTAGAGAGAATACTATAATGAACTCCCTGTATCCATTGCCCAGCTTCAACAGTGATGAACTCAAGGACAATCTTGTTTTGTCTGTACAGCTATTCCCTTTCCTTTCATGTGTCATTGCATTGAATTCAGATCCTAGATGTCTGATATCATTAAAAAATATAGTATGTATCTCTAAATGATAAGGACTCTCTTAAAACTTTATTAAATATCATTATAACATTTAGCAAACTTGACAATAACATCTCACCATCATCTAATATGCAGTCAATGTTCATATATCTTGGTTGTCTCATAAATGTATTTTAAAAATTATATTTGAATAAAGATCTAAATAAGGGCCACACATTGCTATCAGGTTGATAAATCACTTAATCTTGTATAGTCTATAGAGAACTCCTCCATCTCTTTATTTTGTCTCAGCATTTAACTGTTGAAGAAACTAGGTATTTGTTCTATAGCCTTTTCTGCAGTCTGGATTTGCTGATGGCATCTTCTTTCCCTTTACTTACCCATTTTCAAATTTATGAATTGCTTTCCTAACATCCTTCAGTGATCAATGCATGTATAGTTGACTTTTGAACAATGCAGGGATTAGGGGCATCAACTCCCCCATGCAGTAGAATTTGTGTATAACTTTGTCTCCCTAAAAACTTAACTACAAATAGCATACTGTTGACTGGAGGCCTTGCCAATAACATAAACAGGCCACTAACACGTATTTTGTGCGTTACATATATTATGTAATGCATTGTTACAATAAAGTAAGCTAGAGAAACGATGATGTTATAAGAGAATTGTAAGAGAAAATACATTTATAGTACTGTACTGTATTGAAACAAATCCACATATAAGTGAACATGTGCAGTTCAAACCTATGTTGTTCAAGGGTCACTGAATTTATTTATTTTTTTTAGCATCATTATGAATGAATGGATTTTTAAAAGTTTGTTCAGTTCATGCATTTATCATCTTTACTGATGTTCAGATTGTCCCATCTTTGGCCAGTGGGAGGTTCTTCAGTTTGGTTTCTGAATCCTTTTGACTGAGGTAGTATTTGGTAGCTTCCTTAGCTTTTATTGTGACTCATTTATACATTACCTCTCCCAGTGCTGGGATCAGCTATCTCTCTTAAGAACTCTGGTTTTTCCTTGGGAAAATGTATTTGGAGAACACAATTGAGATACTCATTGCTACTGGGGTTGATCATAGTTTTAAGCACTTTCAGTGAACTAAACTAGGAGACATAACTATTAGTATATTCATATCCTTAAATGAAACACAAGGCATATTCAGAGAAGTCTAGTTTCTATCTCTGTCCTGAATATACCATATTCCCTAGGTACTTAAGTGTTTTCCCATTGTTCTACATTCTTTTGCAGAACAAACAATGCTTTAATGAAAAATTGTGTGTAAATTTTTTTCCATATTTTTGTTACTGTATCTTTGAAATAGATTCCTAGAAATGAGATATATGGCTTAAAGGTAAATGCATATGTCATTGGAAGCTATTGGCAAATTCCCTGCAGATGATCCAATTTTGCATTGTTACAAGTATTATATCAGGGTTCTATTCCCCTCACAGCCTCATCAACGGACTATGTATTCTAACTCTTTGATTTTTACTATTCTGATAGGTAAGAAAAAGTATTGTACTCTAGTTTTTAGAAATCAACTTATTGAGGTATGATTTCATATAGTAAATGTAAATTTTGGATGTACAGTATTCAGGTTTAAAAATTTATACATATGACTACCACCAAAATCAATATATAGAGCATTTTCATTGTTTCCCAAAGTTCTTCCTGACCCTTTGTAGTCAGTCTCACTCCCTACCCACTCCTGGTTCTAGGTAACCACTAATTTGCTTTCCATCAATATAGATTAATTTTTCCCATTCTGGAATTTCATATAAACAGAATCATAAGTACATACTCTTTTGTATCTGCTTCTTTCAAGCAACATTATGTGAGGTTTATCATTGTGGTATGTATTGATTGCTCATTTTTAGAAATCCACTTCGTAAATAATATGGATATAATACAGTTTGTTTATCCATTCACCTATTGATGGAAATTTGTATTGTTTTACATGTTTGGCTATTTTGAGCAAAGCTCTTGTGAACATTCATGTTCATGTGTAAGTTTTTGTGTGGACACGTTTTCATTGGGTAAACACCTGGGAGTAGAATTACTCAGTCATATGACAAGTGTATATTTAACTTTATAAAAAACTACAAAATATTTTCCAAAGTGATTGTACTAATGGCATTCCTACCAGCAATATTTGAGAATTTCAGTTGCTCCACGTCCTTGTTATCTCTTGGTGTTGGCAGTCATTTATATTTTAGCCTTTCTAGTACATGAGTAGTGGTATCTCATTGTGATTTTATCTTGCATTATCCTGATGACAGTGATGTTGGGCATCTTTTGTAGATCTACTGGGAAGTTATATTTCTTTTTTTTAATGAATTATTTTTTAAAACTTTTGCTCAATTTAAATTGGTGTCTCAGCATTTAGTATTTAAAAATCAAAGCTATAAGCCTTTTGTCAATATTATGAATATATTCTCCCAGGCCATGGCTTGCCTTTTCATTTTATAAAGAGTGTTTTTGGAAGAGCAAAAATTCTAAGTTTTGATGAAATATAATTTATCATTATTATCTAAGTTTGTGTTTTCTGTGTACCATTAAAAAAAAATCTTTCTCCAAGGCCATAAAGATTTTCTGCTATTTCTTCTGGAAGTTTTAGAGTCTTAGCTTTTACATTTATTTCTGTGTATGGTGTGAAGGTCAGAGTCCATTTCTTTTTCATATGGATATTCAGTTGTTGTAGTCCCATTTGTTGAAAAGACTGTTCTTTCCATATTGAATTGCTTTGTTACCTTTGTTGTAAATGAATGAACCACATATGCATAGGTTTGTTTCTAGACACTTTATTGTGTTTCATTAATCTGTATGTCTATTCTTATGCCAATACCCCTCTATTTTGATTACTGTAGTTTTAAAATAAGTCTTGAAATCAGGCAGAGTAAGTCGTCCTACATTATTCTTTAACACAAGAGTTTAGGTGATTCTAGTTCCTTTATGCTTCTATATATATTTTATAGTTCATTTGTCAATTTTTACCAAAAACAAAAAACTTTGTTGGGATTTGTTTATACCTTAGGGAGAACTGACATTTAAACAATACTGTTTCTTTTATCAAATTATCATAATATTTATTTAGGTCTACTTTAATTTTTCTTGGAAATGTTTTATAGTTTTCAGTGTACAGTTCTTACACATTTTGATAATTTTATCCCTAAGTATTCCATGCTTTTGATACTATTGTAATTTCTAGTGCTTTTAAATTTGATTTTCTAATTATTCATTGTTAGTATATAGACATTAGGTTTTGTGTGTTTTTCTTGTTCCTACATGTTTGCTAAGTTCACTTATAAGTACTAATAGCTTTTTTGTAGGTTAGTTATAAGTTTTTATGTACGTGATCATGTCATCTGCAAGTGAAGACTTCTTCCTTCCCCATCTGGGTGCCCCTTACCACTTTTTCTTTCCTTATTGTACTGATTTGAACTTCCAGTATTCTGTTGAATAGAAATGGTGAAATCAAGCATCATTTCCTTATTCTCAATGTTAGAATCTCAGATGTTAGTCATTACATGAAATTATTTGTAGTTTTTTCCATAGATTCCCTCTATCAGGTTGAAAAATTTCCCTCTACTTATACTTAATCAAGTGTTTTTTTTTCTTAATTTCTATTGGAATGAAAACTTTTTTATTCTGTTAACGTAATGAATTACACTGTTTGGTCTAAAGTATTAAGCCACCCTTCAATTCCTGAGATAAAACTCATAGGGTTATGATTTTATGCCTTTTATTTATATATTGCTGAACTCAAATTGCATGTTTTATTAAGGAGTTTTGCACCTGTGTTTTTGAGGGATAACTGCAGTTTACTTGTGGTGTTTTCGTCTTATTTTGGTATCAAGGTTATTAACGGTGGCCTCATAAAAGGATTTAGAAAAATTTCCCCCTTCTCTATTTTTAATGTCATATTAGTATTATTTCTTTCTAAAGTGTTTGATAGAATTCACCAATGAAACCGTCAAGATCTGGAGTTTTCATAATTATTTCAATGTATTTAGAAGATACAAGAATACTCAGTTCTTTTTGTGTTTTTGGTAACTGTGTCTTTAAAAGAAGTTGTCCAGTTCATCTTAGTTATCATATTTGTTCACCTAAACTTGTTCATAAAATTCCCTTATCCTCTTATTATTTGTCTGTTTTCTATTTCAATTATCTCCATACTTATCATTATGATTTTCTTCCCTCTACTCACTTTCTTTTTCTACCTTCTTAAGGTAGAAGCATAGATAGTTTATTTTAGCGATTTTTTCTTTGATAATATAGGAATCTGAAACTGTAAGTTCTCTCTTGCCACTGCTTTAGCTTTGTGATGCCTTTTCAGTATTCTTCAGTTCAAAATATTTTATAATTTCCCTTGTGATTTCTTCAATCCATGTGTTATTTGAAGTGTATTATTTATAAATATTGGAGGATTTTCCAAGTATCTTTTTATTATTGATTTCTAATTTAATTCCATTATATCAGAGAACATGCTCCATATGATTTCTGTCCTTTTAATTTGTTGAGATTGCTTTATGGTCCAGTATAAGGTCTATCTTGGCGAATGTTCCATGTGTACTTGAAAAAAATTTATGTTCAGTTGTTTTTGTCTATTGTGTTCTATAAATGTCAGTCAGCCAAGTTGGTTATAATGTTGTTCAAGTCTTCTGTATTCTTATTGATTTTCTATCTACTTATTCTATCAATCACTGGGAGAGGGGTTTTGAAGTCTTCAACTGTGCTGTGGATTATGTATTCTCCTTTCAGATCTTTCATTTCTTGCTTCCTATATTTTAAAGATTTGTTATGAAGTGAATACACATTTCATATTGTCATTATCTTCTTAAGGCCTTTACTCTTTTGTCATTCTGAAATGTTCTTCCTTATTCCTTGTTCTGATGTCTACTATGTGTGATATTAATGCAGCTACTCCAGTTTTCATATGATTAGTGTTTACATGGTATATTTTCCCCATACTTTAAATTTTTAGCTTAAAAAATACATTTCTTTACACAGTATGCAGTTTGATGTTACTTTTTAAAAAATCCAGTGAGACAATCTCTGATTTTTAATTGGAATATTTATTACATTTATAATCATCAATGCCTTTGGGTTCAAATCTACCATAGTCCTGCTTTTTCTTTTCTATTTACCTCTTATTGTCTTTTTTCCTTCTTTTTTCCTGATTTCATTCTTTACTTAAGATTAGGTGAAAATTATTTTTTTGCATCTCATTTGAATTTTACTATTGGCTTTTAATCTCTTTCTCTTTCTCTCTCATTATTATTATTTTAATAGCTGCTGTAGGCTTTGGAATAAGCATCTTTAACTTGTTACAGTTTACTTTCAAATAAAAACATATCACTTCTAGTATAATGTAAGGATCTTACAATAGTACACCTCCATTTCCCCCTCTTATACTTTGCTTATTATTGTGATTTATTTTATTGATACATATGTTATAAACCCCACAATATATTGTAATTATTTTTGCTCTAAAGAGTCAATTAATTATCTTTCAATGAAACTAATAAATGAGAAAAAAATCTCATGTAAATCCACATTTGCCATTGCCAGGTGTTTTCCATTTTTTTTTGTTCTTTTACTCTGAGAACCTTTCTTGCAGTGCAGGTTTGCTGGTGACAAATTCTCTCAGGTTTTATTTGTCTCTAAAAGTGTCTATTTGCCTTCATTTTGAAAGATATTTTCTTATGTATAGAAGTTTAAGTTGGCAATTCTTTCTTTAAACATTTTAAAGATATAGGTTTCTTTTTATATTCTTTTTGATGTGAAATCTGTGGTTATTCCTTTTTGTTCTTCTTTTTGTAATGTATCTTCTTTTCTCTGGCTGTACTTATGATTTTCTAATTTTTTCTAGTTTTCAGTTATTTGATTATAATGAGCTTGGTGTGGTTTGTGGTGTGTGTGTGTTGTGTGCATGCACACTTATTCTTGCTGGGGTTTGTTGAACTTCTGGCATGTCTACATTTATAGATTTTTAGGCTTGGAGACTTTTTAGGCATTGTTTTTTATAATTTTTTTTCTGTTTCCTCTCTTTTCTTCCTGTGACTCCAAATATATGCATGTTGGACTGCTTGATATTGTCTTACATATCAATATGACCATGCTAAATTTCCCCCAATCATTTTTCTTCCCATATTTCAATTTGGGTATTTTTTTCTACTGCTATCCAAATTAAATTCACCAAAGTTTTCAATGTCTAATATCCTATTAATTCCATCCAGTGAATTAATTTTTCACCTCAGGTATTGTATTTTTAAACTCTGGAGGTGTTCTTTGTTCTTTTTATATCTTTGATTTCATTCCCCATTATTCATGATCTTTAAATTTTTGAGCAACTTATAAGAGCTCCTTTGTAGTCATTGTCTGCTAATTCCATCATCTCTGTCATTTAGTGGTCTGTGTCTAGTGGCTGATTTTTTTTTCCTGGTTATAGATCATGTTTTCCTGATTCTTTGCATCTCTTGCAAATTTTGATAAAATGCAGAACATTGTGAATGTTACATGATAAGTGTCTAGATTTTTGTCTACTTTAAAGGAGTGTCAACTTTTGATTTGGCAGGAAGCTAAGTTATTGGAGGATCAGCTTGATCCTTTTGAGACTTGTTTTTAAGCTTTCTCAGGGAAGTTACAGAGGTAGTCCTTATCCAGGGCTGGTCTAGAGTTGCTCTTAAGGTGTAATTCTTTGTGGTCTTTACTGAATATCTCAAGTCCAACAAGGTTTTGGGTTCTATTTAGCCCAGAATTTTAACCTCCTAGCCTTTTTGGACTTATTATTATTATTACTATAGCTGCTAGTTAGCCTAGTTATCTCACCACTAGTTCTTTTCTTGGCCTCATGCATTTTTTCACTGTCCTCATGTTTACTCAGTATACAGCTAAAGACTCAAGGGAACCCCTGTGCAGATTTTGAAACTTTCTGCATAGATCTCTCCTTTATAGTACAATGCACCACTGATTCTTGACTCCTTACCCTCCCCGATCTCCAGTCTGTCTCCTTAACTTGATGATACCACTTTGCTCTGCTTGGCTTTCCCTTCCTTGTAGTGTAATATGGTCCATTACGTACCTCCAGGCAAAACACTGGGGTGGTTGTATGGTCCACCTCATTGTTTCCCTTCTCTTCATGATCATATTCATCTGCTGCTTGCTGTCCATCCAATGTCTGAAAACAGTTGTTTCATATATTTTATGCAGTTTTCTAGTTGTTCAGAGTGGGAGGGCAAGTCTGGTACCACCTAACTTATTATGGTTAATAGCAAGAAGTCCTTCTCTCATTACACCTTTGATTTTCATTTCTCTTATTATGAATATGTTTGTATACTTTTTCATATGGCTAAGGGCAATTTTCCTCTTTTGCTAGCCCATTTTTCTATCACGTTATTGGACATTTTCTTCCCTATTTAAATATACATATTTAGGAATGTTAACTCTTTAAAGTATAAGTTGCTAAGCTTTTCTCACTCTGTCATTTGTATTTTTATTTTCTGATGGTATTGATTCCTATGTAAAACTTTACATATACATAAAATCAAAATTTACCAATCCAATATATCCAAGTTGTGGAGGAATTCATCTGTATTTTCCCCAGTACTTGTATGGCTTTATTTTTTATATATAAAATATTTTATTTATTTGGAAATTTGTCTTGTTTGTGTCCAGTTTTCGTCTTTACAAATAGCTTTCCAGTTAACCCCCTGCTACTTATAAAACAGTCCATTTTTTCCTTAATGTTTCAGGATGCTGCTTTATCAGATACTAAATTTCCATATGCAGTTGGGTCAACTTCAAGATTTTAAAATTTTGCTTCATTTCTCTGTTTATTAGGGCATGAAAACTACCCTGTTTTGGTATTTGAGGCTTTATAGTATGTGGTGTATTAGGTAGGACTGGCCTTCCCATGAATGATCTTTGTTTTCCTGGCTATTATTTGTTGCTTGTTTTCCCAAATGAACTGTATAATAAACCTGTTTAACTCTAGCAGTGAGTGGTGGATAAGCGGGAGGTACTTATATTTCAGGGGGTATAGATCTATAAAGTTCCATTTCAAGAGCATTTTGAAGGTTAATTTTTCTGAAGCAGGTGTTGCATGGAAGAGTAATTGGGATAAAGGTCATTCGGAAAGTTGGAACCTGATTGAGACATTAACCTTGATGTTTCATCAAGCTAATGTAAAAAACACATAGAATGGAAATCCAGAAATATTAATGGAAGATATATGATGTATCTTGTTCTTTTTATACAAATCTAATTTCATATGCCCCCTAGCAGTTTTTAGTGAGAACTGATTTGTCCTAACTTAGGCATTTCTTATTCCATAAAAAAACAGAACTGTATGCTGCCTTTCCAGATAGGAAAAGGTACTGCTGACCTAGTCTTAGATACATGTACCGAAATGACTAGCCACTGACAGTGATGGCCTGCTGTAAACCATCTGCCTTTGGTGTAGTGGGGGGTATTATGATGCCTTAGCAAAAGCGCAGCCTTTGGAATCAATCAGACCTGGATTCAAATCGTAACACTTCTGCTTCCTAGTTATGTGACCTTGGGAAGTCATTTTCTTCATTTGTAAAATGAGCGTATAAGCTTACTTTATTAGTGCTAACTTAGTTAAATGTAAAATATGTAGTAGTCTCCTTTTTGTCTCTGTCCCTCTGGCATCTTTTATTAAGGCATCTTTAATGCAGGAGTGAGTAGGGAGGGTTGTTTTGTTTGCCTGCCCTGGTCTTTCTCTGTAGTAAGCCAGTTGACACACCCAGGAATTAAAGCTGTGACCTTGGCTTTAGTATCACTGTGTTGGTAAAGAAACTCACATTTAATTTTGATTTCATTTTATTTGGAGTTAGAATGTTACAGCAAAAAAGGAATGTGTTTGTCTTTTTACTAGAGTGGCGTTTGAAACAAGAACCAAGAGAATAGAGTAGTAGAGAGTTAATAAAGTAAGAGAGTAATAGGTAAGCCTCCTCCTTTCATGGTCAGTCTTCCCTTGAAGATGCGAGCAGATCCAGGAATGCCTGCTGCTCCCCTCCTGCAGACACCAATGAAATTCTTCCTGGATGTAGAGAAAACGAGTACACCATTTCTTAGAACTTAGAGCTAGAGCCTAAAGCCAAGACAAGGCTTGACGTCAGTTTCCTTAAACTCTAAATAGATAGGTTTAAAAAAAAATTCTTTTTAACAAACTCATTTCAAATCTTATCAAATAAAACCTGTGCTAAAAGGCAATTGATACACAAGTGTTGAATATAATACTTGAATTATTTTCTAAACAAATCTTGCTGGAGTCATTGATTCATCCATTTGACACAACTTCCTGAGCACCCAGGATGAGTCAGGCACTGCCAGGTTGCAGGGACATAATAACAATTAAGGTGATATTCTTGTGCTCAAGTGATTTCTAGACAAATACAGGGAGACCAATGTGTGTAATAAAGAAATTCAATTTCAGTTTTATTTTGGAATCAGTTTCTGATTTCCTGATGCATAATGGAAATAATGGGATTTTATGAATACTAAACAACATCAAAATACCCAAGAAATAAAGGAGATAGCTTAGTAATTTCCTGAGTCTCAAAGACAACCCATCTATTTGGAAATCAGTTATATTTGGTAATTTTTGTTCTTGAGTCACTATGGTATTTTTACTGCAAATTAATTTCTTAATTTAAATAAATGCATATTCAGAGGTGTTCTGTGCCTTTTACAGGTACATATTTACATAAAAGAGTGATACATATTCTGTATTGCCCAAAACATTTATAATTTTATTTTTTATTGATGACTTAAAAAAATTTGTTCATATCAGGGCAATATTCAGTGCTTTTCTGAGATTTGCCCTACTGTAAGGGGAAAACCCTTAAACACACATATACATGGACATACCAAACCTTAAATCCCAAACAATAAATAAACCCATTGCAAATCTGCACATCTCTAAGCTTAAGGGTCACAGGACAATCCCTTCTTTCCCTAATTTAAATATAGCTGAGATGTGTATTTAGCTCCTTGTCACTGTGGCCTTGTTAGAAATGCATAGAACCTCCTGTAGAGATGATGTTCTTTCTGTTTCACACAGGCTACTATAAAATGCTAAGTATTATGGTTTTGTACCATATTAACTCAACGGAATTTAACAAAACTAAAAACATTATCACAGTATGCAATGTCCTTCTACTTTAGGCAAAAACAAGATTATCACTAAGATTTTCCTTTGTTATCAGATCTACTGCTCTCTGCCTAAGCACTCATAGTATTCAGGTAATTGAACCAGGCAAAATAGTTCAAATTTAGCTTCTGATCTGTAGACTCAGATGTGGTCTTCTGTGGCTGTGAGCTGGTAGTGTTTCCAGGTAAAATATAGGATGCTCAGTTAAGTTTGAATTTCAGATAAATAATGAATATACTTTTAGTATAAGTATGTTCCAAGTACAGAATGGGATATATTTATACTGAAACAGTATTTGTCGTTTATTTGAAATTCAAACTTAACTGGTATTCAGGATTTTTTTTTGCTAAATCTGGCAATTCTAGTTGTTGGGTTTCTTGGAAGGGACCATTATTACAATATTCATATTTACATATCTGTAAAGTTTAGCCCAGAAGTATGTCTAAAATAAGCCCAAACCTATGTGTTTATTATGTTTTTAACAGACATCTGTCTGTAAACCCTGTCTGAAGGCCCTGGTACAACTTACCGATTCAGCATTTAGAAACTTTACAATGATTAAATAATAAAGTAAATATTCAGGGAATTAAAACACCCCAGGATGCTTGCCTTTCTCTTCCGCCCATCCGTAGGGAGTTTGCAGTCTCTCTGAACTAGATTATATGGCCACTTCTGCTGTCTGGCTCAGTATGAGACTGGGTGTTTCCATTTTACCTCCAACAGGTCACAATAGGAACAAAGTCTTCTTTCCCTAGTCCAAGTTCAATATCTGGTTTTTGTTAAATATTTCACAACTACTGATTTTGCATGCTACAGTTCCTTTTATTGGATTTTGATGTCTGATGCTGTCTCCTTCATAAGAATTGAATCTGTTCACACAAAATCCAATTTAGAACTTGTTATAAGGAACTCCCCCTCCTTGCACCTGGGTGTCCACTGCCACCAGCAATGGTATTGTTCTCCTATGTTACTTCCATTGTAATGAGTTTACAATCCTGAATCTTTAGATCTACTGCAAGTTTAATTGAAAGAAACATTTCAGCACTAAGATCAATTATCCAGTGAGCTGAAGAGAGGAAATAAGAAAATAACACTGATGTATGTCTAGGGTCCACAAATGTACCAGATGAACAAATATATTGGCTAATAATTTATTTTAAAAAGGGTCTTTTTCTACAAAATGTTGAATAACGAAAAGTGGTTGATAGGTACCTATGACTAGGGCTGACACCTTTACAGAACTATCCCCTTTTCTAAATAAGGGTCCACATCACAAGTGGCCAGTCCTCAATTATAGAAAGAAACAAAAGTGATAGAATGAGCACATCCCATTCCTCGGTAAGCACTTGAATGGGAGAATCACCATTGTCAAAGGCCTACACACCTGTCACAGGAGGGCAATATGTGTTTCAGGAATGACAGGGGGAGCGTGCTGCCTCTTTGGCGATGAGCTCTTTTCCCTATATGAAGTTCACACAATTCTTTTAAGAGGTCACTTGGCTGTGGTAGGCTGATTCTGATCTTGGCTGGTAACCTTTATTAAATTGTTAAGTGTAATTTCTACAGTCGTTGCACTTGTTTAGCATATGAGAAATTTTTGATCAGAAGAAACTCCTCTAGCTCTTCTATATTATCTGGGAAGGGGTGCTTCCAGACATTTCACACTCTGGGTGTCACTATATACTGAATCACGATATTTTATTCTTTGATGTGTGATCTTTCCTCTGCCCTTTGTTGAAGGCATTAGCAGTCAGTCAGTGAAATGACCAAAGAACAAGGGATCATGTTTGACTCAGACTAATGAAGATCTGAACCTCATCCTAAAAAACTTTGGAATTTTGGATTTGGTCTGGGAAACAGTTGTATCCATGATTCTAGTTATTGAGCTGTCATTTAGAGCATATTCACAAACTACTGAAATGCAAGTATATTTTAGAAGCACCTGTGCATCATATTCATTGAGCTGCATTTATCTTCCACCTGCTGGTGATTTATGCAAATTCCAGGAAAGGCATTCTCTTTTCCCAGTGGTTCCTAGGATGCAGAAGCCCCATCATTTTATTAATTCTGACTTTAATTAGTTCAAATGCAATCAAGCTGAGATTTGGCAAAACAATTTCTACTCTAGATATATGTATTTTTAAAAAATCTCTCTTTTATGTACTTGGGATGTTACCTAAAGTGATAGGCATGAAAGTTAAAATCCATTTTTGACAAGCAGGTGAAAACCGTGCTTGTTTAGGGGCATTGCTTTGTAGCAGCACAGTCTGGGATAAGCTAAAGCCAAGAATGGGATGTTGTGCAAGTCTCACTCCTGTCCTCCAGCCATGTATGGTCACGAAGGCTGAAGGAGGGAGCAGGGCTGTAGAGAAGGGCATTTGGAAAGAGACTGCAGGAGGGCACAGAAGGGCACCAGGAGCAGTAGATGCTGGGTGGTGACTCCATTGAATGGCCTGTGGATTGCCGGCTTCCGTAATGATTCTTGAAATAGATTTGTTCTTGGGGGCAGAGTTTGGGAAAACCACTGGGGACGTTTTGAAGGAGGTGGATATTTTGCATAGGTCCTTGTGATACTGAGCTAGTCACAGTCAAATATTATTACCTGGACCTTTATGGTCTCCATTGTCTGGTGAGGCTGTGAGGCTGGTGAGGTCTGTGGTCAGCTGAGTTATTCACACGTACCACCACCCACCGTGGAAAGTCCCACCTCATTAAATACCTGTACTTGTCATCAGTGCCACCCTTCAGGGGGATCCAAGACATCTGGTATAGTGCTAACTGGTATATGCAAGACACACTGCTGCCAGGTGAAAGTCTTTTTTGCAATTACTATCATTGATCATAGGATTTTCTAGCCTATACTTTTAGAATATTTCCCAAATTTGCCAAAAAATAAGAATCATCAGAGACATTTGTTAAATGTAAACTCCATGGCCCATTTTTTGGAGATTCTGGTTTGGGAGGTTGGTAGGAGGGTGAGGTGGGGTGGCAATTTGTGGAATGAAGTCTGGGATCTGTATTTTAACAAACAGCTCAGATGATTGTGATGATCAGCAAGTTTAGGAGACACTGACATTAGACAGTGTTAATGTATGGAATGCCCTGGTTGGCTGGATTTTGTCTAGAATTTGATCTCTGAGATTTGATGAACAAGTACATCATGCTACCTTACCCATTTTTTACCTTAATTTTGTGGACTTTGATACATTTTCCCTTTTAACCTCTATTGGGTAGAGAGTCAGGTTTTTTTTTTGTATCATTAATCTACAATTACATGAAGAACATTATGTTTACTAGGCTCCCCCCTTCACCAAGTCCCCCCCACATACCCCATTACAGTCACTGTCCATTAGCATAGTAAGATGCTGTAAAATCACTACTTGTCTTCTCTGTGTTGTAGAGTCCACCCCGTACACACCCCACACTATACATGCTAATTGTAATGCCCCCTTTCTTTTTCCCACCCCCTTATCCCTCCCTTCCCACCCATCCTCGCCAGTCCCTTTCCCTTTGCTAACTGTTAGTCCATTCGTGGGTTCTGTGATTCTGCTGCTGTTTTGTTCCTTCAGTTTTTCTTTGTTCTTGTACTCCACATATGAATGAAATCATTTGGTACTTGTCTTTCTCCGCCTGCCTTACTTCACTGAGCATAATACCCTCTAGCTCCATCCATGTTGTTGCAAATGGTAGGATTTGTTTTCTTCTTATGGCGGAATAATATTCCATTGTGTATGTTTACCACATCTTCTTTATCCATTCATCTACTGATGGACACTTAGGTTGCTTCTATTTCTTGGCTATTGTGAATAGTGCTGCAATAAAAATAGGAGTGCATGTGTCTTTTTCAAACTGGTCTGCTGCTTTCTTAGGGTAAATTCCTAGAAGTAGAATTCCTGGGTCAAATGGTATTTCTATTTAAAGCATTTTGAGGAACCTCCATACTGCTTTCCACAATGGTTGAACTAATTTACATTCCCACCAGCAGTGTAGGAGGTTTCCCCTTTCTCCATAACCTTGCCAACATTTGTTGTTGTTTGTCTTTTGGATGGTGGCCATCCTTACTGGTGTGAGATGATATCTCATTGTGGTTTTAATTTGCATTTCTCTGATGACAAGCGATGTGGAGCATCTTTTCATGTGTCTGTTGGCCATCTGAACTTCTTTAGAGAACTGTCTATTCAGCTCCTCTGCCCATTTTTTAATTGGATTATTTGCTTTTTGTTTGTTGAGGTGTGTGAGCTCTTTATATATTTTGGATGTCAACCCTTTATCATATCTGTCATTTATGAATATATTCTCCCATACTGTAGGATACCTTTTTGTTCTATTGATGGTGTCCTTTGCTGTACAGAAGCTTTTTAGCTTGATATAGTCCCACTTGTTCATTTTTGCTTTTGTTTCCCTTGCCTGGGGAGATATGTTCATGAAGAAGTCACTCATGTTTATTCCTAAGAGATTTTTGCCTATGTTTTTTTCTAAGAGTTTTATGGTTTCATGACTTACATTCAGGTCTTTGATCCATTTTGAATTTACTTTTGTGTATGGGGTTAGACAGTGGTCCAGTTTCATTCTCTTACATGTAGCTGTCCAGTTTTGCCAGCACTGTCTGTTGAAGAGACTGTCATTTCCCTATTGTATGTCTATGGCTCCTTTATCACATATTAATTGACCGTATATGTTTGGGTTAATGTTTGGAGTCTCTATTCTGTTCCACTGGTCTGTGGCTCTGTTCTTGTGCCAGTACCAAATTGTCTTGATTACTGTGGCTTTGTAGTAGAGCTTGAGGTTGGGGAGCGAGATCCGCCCCAACTTTATTCTTCCTTCTCAGGATTTCTTTGGCTATTCGGGGTCTTAGGTGGTTCCATATGAATTTTTGAACTATTTGTTCCAGTTCTTTGAAGAATGCTGTTGGTAATTTGATAGGGATTGCATTGAATCTGTATGTTGCTTTGGGCAGGATGGCCATTTTGATGATATTAATTCTTCCTAGCCACAAGCATGGGATGAGTTTCCATTTGTTAGTGTCCTCTTTAATTTCTCTTAAGAGTGTCTTGTTGTTTTCAGGGTATAGGTCTTTCACTTCCTTGGTTAGGTTTATTCCTAGGTATTTTATTCTTTTTGGTGCTATTGTGAATGGAATTGTTTTCCTGATTTCTCTTTCTATTAGTTCATTGTTAGTGTATAGGAAAGCCACAGATTTCTGTGTGTTAATTTTGTATCCTGCAACTTTGCTAAATTTTGATATTAGTTCAAGTAGTTTTGGAGTGGAGTCTTTAGGGTTTTTTATGTACAATATAATGTCATCTGCAAACAGTGACAATTGAGAGTCAGTTTTTTTAGACTTTCTTTCTTTGCTTGACCTAAATGATCATTTTAATTTCCTTTTATTTAAGCTTCTGGCCACATGTGGTTATTGAGTACAAGGCCCAGTAATTTTTCAAATATGGGTGTACCATTGTGCCCAGGAGGGTAAACGCAAGTATTTACCTCTTACCCTCATCTAGTCCAGATCCCATCTCTCCATCTCTGTATTCCAACCACTCAGAACAGCTTTGTTCATGCCCTGTAAGCTCCCCATGGACCTTTTCTTTTATAGGTTTTTCCTTTTTAGGATAATGAATCCTTCAACCCAGCTATATCCAGCTACTTTCCTTTACCTGACTTGACCCCAACCATCTAAGCTATGTGTTCTTTTTCAAATAGCACATGTAGTGACATCAAGGAGAGAATTAATCACATTCCATCAATTTGTCACCCTCTGAGACTATAAGTTTGTATTTCCAACAGTAAGCAGAGGGCTTGGCACATAGTCTATTTCCAGTACATGTTTACTGAAATAAAGAATGTTTATTTGTTACATTATCTGATGCCATCCACACTTATTCACATTTCTGCTCACAGAACCATGGCAGAGAGTGTCTGTAGAGAAAACCCTTGAACTCTGTGGCAAAACTGAAATCCCATATCCCGAAGTTTTGTAGGAACTTTCATCTGACTTCTCCTAAATCCTGACACTCATCTCTCAATTTTATATCAGTTCACAGTGTTGAGAGACCCTGCCAGTGTTCTGTGTCTATGTGTATTTCACATTTTTGCTGTCTTAGTATTGTTTATAACCTGGGAGCTTTCTCATGTCCTTTCTTGCAAGGAACTTAGAAAATATGAGTTAGTTCCAATCCTGATCTCTATGGAAACCCATTTTGTACACAGAAAATTCTTTACTTCTACTCGACTTTTTGTTTTTAGCCTTTATACACTAGTCCCTCCTTATCTGTGGGAGATGCAGTCCAAGACCCCCAGTGGGTGCCTGACACCACAGTTAGTACTGAACCCTATATGCAGTATATTTTTTCCTATACATATATACCCTTAATAAAGTTTAATATGTAACTTAGGCACAGTAAGAGATTAACAACTAATAATAAAATAGGACAATTATAATAATATGCTATAATAAAAGTTGTATGAGTTTGGTTTCTCTCTCTCTTATTGTACTGTACTTACCCTTCTTCTTGTGATGATGGGAGATGATAAAATGCCTATGTGATGAGATGATGTGAGGTGAGTGACAGGCACTGTGATGTGTTAGGCCACTATTGACCTTCTGACCCATGTGTCAGAAGAGAGATCATCTGCTTCCAGACCATGCTTGGCTTTGGGTAAAGGAAATTATGAAAAGAACAACTATATATGTATATATATACACACACACACACACATACACACACACACACATACACAATGAAATATTACTCAGCCATAAGAAAGAAAGAAATCTTGCCATTTGCAATAAAATGGATGGACCTAGAGGGTATTATGCTAAGTGAAATAAGTCAGACAGAAAAAGACAAATACCATATGATATCACATGTGGAATCTAAAAAACAAAGCAAATAAACATACAGATATAGACTCATAAATACAGAGAAGCAAACTGGTGGTGGTTGACAGAGGGGAAGAGGTGAAGATGTGTGAAATAGGTGAAGGGGATAAGAGGTATAAACTCCCAATTATAAAATAAATAAGTCGTGAAGATGAAAAGCAAAGCATAGGGAATATAGTGAATAATATTGTAATAACTTTGCATGGTGACAGATGGTAACTGGACTTACTGTGGTGAGCATTTCATAATGTATTAACTGTCAAATTACTATGTGCTACCACTGAAAGTAATCTAATATGGTATGACAACCAAACAAAAAAACAAACCAGAGCTCTTAAATTCATGAATTGCCATTTGGATAAGAATGAATCCAATAGTACATATATTGGGGTTTTAGAATGCGAAGAAGGTCTAAAAATACATCAACTAGAACTCATACCAAATAATGTTATTTGGGGAACCACTCCTTAGAAAGAAGTGGGTACTTTCAAAATGTGTATTAAAGCATCTACTAAGAACCATTCTACCAACTCAGCCCCAAGTCCTTCCAAAGGCCTGTTGGCCCTGCATAATTTGGCCCCTGCTGCTTCTCTGAATACATCTCCCGTATTCCCTTTACCCGCTTGGCTCCAGCCAAATGCTGTTTCTTGTTCACTGGATCACTTTCTCATTTCTTTTCCTTCAAATACATGCTCAGATATCATCTACTTAGTTATTCCTTGGGTATTCCATAAAAAACAGCACCTCCACCACCTGTCAGGCACCCTGCCTGTCTCCCCCTCAAGCTTTTTCTCTGCAGCCCTCATCACCTTCTGATATACTGCACGTTTATTTGTGCATTTGTTTTCGGACTCCCGTGCTGGGAGGTACACCCCGTGTAGGCCAAGGTTGGTCTGACTTGTTCCCAGCTGTATCCTCAGTGCCCAGATCAGCACCTCGCCATAGACTAGGTCAATGAACATTCATTGTTCAATACTGAATCCAGTTCCTGTTGTACAGTATGTGTAATGTTTGCATTAATATAAGAAATGGAATGGAACATGATCAAGGAAGAATAAAAGTGTTATGCATAACTACCTCCTATCGGGTTTTAAACAATTTTATTGAGATATTAAAATCTTCAATGGACTATTTCAATCAAATAATATTAAACTCTTTCAGGAGACAGGAAAAAATATTCATCACAATTTATTATAGCAAAATATAAAACAATGTAAGTATCCAGGAGTTGCTTAATAAGCTAATATATATTCAATCATTGTATTCTTATAGGCATGAGAAATAATATCGACATGGAAAAATGCTTCTGATGCACTCTTAAGTGTATAAAATAAGATGTAAATATGCAAAAAGATTTCTATTTTGTTAAAAAGGGGATTAGAAGGAAACACATCAAAATAATAATTAAATTGAGATACGGGTGCTTTCAGTAAACTGCCCTTAATCGCATTCCACACTAGATGGAGGAGCTGAGTCAGATCTAGGCAGACGAGTTCTAGCCTTAACCTTTTAGCGCCTTCTGTACCTTCTCTGCCGGTCCTGCCCGTGTCACACTGTTCTCCTCGGCCACACCGGTTCCGCTCCCCCTGACCATGAGCTCCTCTGGTGGAGGGCTGCGTGTCCGTAACCTACTACAACTTTGGGTCTTATATGTTTTCTTTCTGGGATAAAAGGGTGTAATTCCAGCTGGCATAAATCAGTCCTCTAGTTTTACCATAGCACTTTCTGTAATGGTAGTGAAAGAGCCTACCAATGGTGAGTTGATTTTTTTCTTTTCCAGAACTGGGACTATTGCTGCTAAACAATGCAGAAAGGATTTAGCTAAAAAGTAGATCCATTAATATAGGCCCAAGTGCTCATTTGTAAGTATAGCTGACCCTTGAACAACATGGGTTTGAACCGTGAGGGTCCGTTTGTTTATATGTGGAGTTTTTTTTTTTCAGTAAATATATTGGAAAATCTGTGATTTCTGACAACTTGAAAAAACATTTTCTTTTCTCTAGTTTACTTTATTGTAAGAATGTAGTATATAATACATATAACTTACAAATTTGTGTTAATTGATTATGTTATTGTTGAGGCTTCCGGTCAATATAAGTAGTAAAGTTTTGGGGGGAGCCAACGTTGTACTTGGATTTTTGGCTGCATGAGAGATCAGCGCCACAGGCCACTGCGTTGCTCGAGGGTCAGTGTGTATGAGTTAACACCTTAGGCAAATCTTAGGTTATGACATCAGTTTATTTGAGGGGCAAGCTCAGACAAAACATCTTTCAGGAATCATCATTGGTAAACTCTATTTGGATATTTAATCAAAATAGTGTCAGTAGATATAGCTCTAGAGTTTATAACCTCAGGGAAGTAGCTTACAAGATGGTCACCATTTGTTCTTCTGTTTCCTAAAGCAACTATGTTGATATCCAAGATGTCCTGTTTATAAACTGTCATCTAGGGGGCCAGGGAGCACAGTGAGCCATGTGATGGATCACCCTCAGCATGCCGACTCCGCCTGTCGCTCTCGCTGCCTCTAATTAAATGACGACTAAGTCAAGGGTCTAAGGCAGGGATGACAATAGGGCAGCAGACCCCAAAATAGCAGCAAAGGAAAATGGATGCCTTTGAGTGATTGCATGATGTCTGAATTAATGGCCAGGAAATGAGCGATTATTGCATACTTAAAGCTAGGCTGTTTTAAAAGCTTTAAGTGTGCTCAAAGCCATATACTTGAACTTGGGGAAATTTAAGAGAGGAATTTGTTCAGTGATTGCTTGGGTGGATATAATGCATATCCAAGAAGTGCTTAAACTAAGGGGGAAAACATTTTCTGTTACTGCTGTTTTAGTATTGATGTTTCTAAAATAAGCGTGATCTTAGGAAATTCATTTTTTAGACACATGTAGTCTCCAGCCAATGTTGACTTAGAGAAACAGCTTTTATTGCCACTGTTCTGTTCCTGACTTAACGATAATATAAGTTAGTATTTAAATAGCTGTTTTACTGTGGAAGCAAAGCAAAGCTTCCGAGATCACTCTCCCTTTGTTTTTAAATACATTCTCACAGCACTTGTCTTTGGCAAGTCAGTGATAAGCATCCTTATTTTTCTGGGGCTGATTAGGTTAAAGCATCACACAAAAGAGGCCAGGGTCCAGTGTCTGATTCCCCCATGGGGGTGAGCTTCCCTGGGCTGCACTCCTCACCCCAGTCGCCATCTTGTAATGGTGCCCATTCATCACGGGCGGAAACGGGAGGAAGGGCAAGGGAGGATCAGAGCAAATCCATCACCACTACTGCCCAACTGATCAAGCTGGCCTCCCAGACTGGGGGCTGGGAGGGGTCAGGGAAGCCGTATAAGCAAACAAAAGCGTGGTATGCTAATGGAGAAATTGAGGTACAGGTACATTATATTGCTGAATTAAAAAAACCTGATCATTCTAATAAACTTCAAATCTACATTATTTGCCCCTACTTTTCAGTCAGTTTGAATGTTTTAGACATAATCCTAAAAACATTTGCTTTTATCTGGCCTGTATCACATATGGGCACCTAAATATTTCTTAAACTAGCTTTTGTTCTAAAAATAACCACCATAAATTTAATAGCTGGAAAACAGATGTCAAGTGAAACCTTACTCACATATATCTTCTCCCAGAGAATGGCCTACCTTAGAAGAGCCTATAGGGAAAAAAGGAGAAAAAAATACCGCAACATGATACTGACTTCAAAAGGCAGATGATTTTGGCTGAGGTAGGAGACGTTATATTTGGCGTGGTTTAGTTATTTTTGCAGGATAGTTATTCTCAGAGTGGCTGACCTTCCTATTGTGGATTTCTTTTTATCCTGACTAACTTTGGTGCCTCTGCTTTTCCCCCATTTATTTATTTTCCCTCCAGTAGGTAGTGCTTCCGCGAAGCAGCCACTCGCAGTCTTGCAGGTGCGCAGTCAGGCGCTCTCCAGGGCCCTGGGTGGCTGAGGTCCCCACCGCGCACCCGGGCATGCCAAGCCCACAGTCAAGGTAAATGTTAAGACTCCACTCAGATGAGAATAATCTAGGCTGTATTCCTCATTTCCTTCTGTCTAGTGGTATACTTTCCTCACAGTAGGCCTTTTATGAACCTTCACGTGGAAAAGAAGCAAAGGTCTGCAAAAGCTATTTACATGCTTCTCTGATGAGAGTGATTCGGTTTTGTTTCCCAATGTGCTACATCCACAGATTGCCAGCGTCCCTTCTTCAGTTAGGCCAACTTTGGCCTCTTATTTCCTGTATGTGAGTGGCCCCCAGGCTGATGTCACCTCCCCGGATCTTGGCTACCAGCATTATCCACCTGCAAGTATGTTCTGGCCAGGGAGTACCAAATTCTCACTGTCCACAGATTCTGTCCCCTAGAACCCTCCCTCCTTGATTCCCCAGTTCCAGATTCTGCTCTTCTGCTTGGCTGGCAAGGTGGCTTTTGGGCTTATCCCAAGCACTTTCTCCACCCATGGTCTCTATTCCTTCAGACAGAAAAACAGCTTATTTGTTTTCCTGGGAACTAGGAAGTAAAGAGTAGGCATCCTATCTCTGGCTCAGTGAAGTTCCACAGTCATAAATAAGAGCACAGACTCTGGAGCCAGACTCCTTGGATCAAATCATCACTTTGTAGCTGTGTGACCCTACACAAGTTTCTTAACCACTCTGGCCTCCACTTTTCATCTTCCAATGTGAATAGTAGTATCTACCTCACAGGCTAAGATTTGTAAAGCACTTAGAACAGACCTGGCAAAGAGTAAGTGCTTAGCTAAGCGTTACTCAAATAATGAGAAACTCTTCCTCCTCCATCTTTCCTCTCACCACCTCGCCTTTCTCTGCAGCATTGTTATTCTGGGCAGCAGTGGGATGAGACTGTGTACCAGGCATCACTTGCGTGTAGCCCCAGTCCCTGGCAAAAGCGCAACTGCAGGGCTGGGCCATGTTCTCTGAATGAGCCCATGTGAAGCCTTGGCCTTGACGTATGACCATGACCGACCTTCAGGCCCGGCTCTGCCAAGCAGAGGGTCCTGCTGGATGTGGGGTCTGTCAGCTGTATGTGGGGTGAGTGTGCATGCGCATTCAGGGGTGTGTGCATGGTCTGTGAGGCATGTGGGGTATGATGTTAAACCAGAAACTCTCTGGGTTAAAAATGAGAGAAAGCAACTCAAGAGAATTGAAGGAAAACGTTGGAAAAAAATGTGTGTAAAAGAGAGGAAGAATCAAAAAACAATGACAAAAAAATGCCTTTTGGAAAGAGTTTTAGACTTCAGTGACTTTCTCAGTATTAACACATATTCACTATTAATGTGACCTGAAGATGTCCCTTATCTTGACTATTATGCTGAAAGCTGTGTTCAAGGATGTGTGTGTCAAGGAGAGAGCAGGGCCAGCTCGGCAGCTCCTGAGCCTACAGAGGCCCTGATGTCCCTTCAGAATCTGCTTGGACTGTTTTGGGGCTCTCCATTATTCCTAATTATGTCTGAGCTTTTTCATAATTGAGATAAAACATAGTTTTCCAAATCTAGTTTACTGTCACCTTTCTTTTTTGTTTGATGACTAGAAATGGGATGCGTAGGGAACTACTATGTGTATGTTTTAAAAACATTTGAAATGGTTCATATATTTAAATATAAGTTCTAACTTCTGGAAGATATAGGTGATTCTCCAATACCCATAGGCCTTGGGCCATGTCTCTCTGTATTTCCTTAACTGGAGGACCTCCTCAGTGCCTTACCTGTTAGGAGATGTTTAATAAATGTTTATTGCATATAATAGCTGAATATGTGGGCAAATGTGCCATCTATCAGTTAAACAGGGTTCTGGGCTAATAAATTTTTGTCTCCGTTGGGTTTTAGGTATGTAGAAATAGGCTGATAATCTTTGGTTTATGACATACTCTTATCATTGGTTCCTGGTTTTATTGTTTATTTATTTATTAATAGAATTTTAGAAATAAGTGTCCATGAAACCACCATCTAACATAAAAGCTCAGCCTTAACAATAACCTACATCTAACCTGTGGTTGTCCCCATCCCATCGACCCAAAAAAGCGACTGTCCAGAATCCTGTGATTAATCATCATCTAAAACATGTCTCCTGGGATGGAGGTAGGGAAAATGAAACATTCCATGTTCCAAGCAACTGGCCCAGGAATTTCTGAAACATAATCTGTTTGCAAGTTGGAGACAGTTGGTATTTTATTCAGGGCAGTTGAGTGTCTAGTCTGATCCAATTCATCTTGACATAGAGGGTTTCGTGGGCCTGTGATGAAAGGGGTAAGATGAAGAAATTTCTTAGCCATTTGCTATTAAATGTTTAACAAAGACAAGATAATCTACTATTAAAGTGTAGAATTAAGGCACTTCATAGGAGAATATCCGAACTGACGTTCACCTTTCAGTAAAAGCTGTAAAAGTCTTCCATGAAGAGGAATTGCTTCATTTGCTATGTAATGGAGCTCTGGCTCCATCCTTCAGCTACTTTCAGCTCTTTTAGTCGGTTCTTCTGGGGTGACTTCCCTCTTTCTAAGTAAGTGGATGCTGCTCTCTCTTGAGTCATCAGTCTTACTCCCCCCCACCGGTGAGTATTTGCTTGGGCAGAGAGGGCTCAGGTCTCTTATTCCACACTCCTGTCTTTCACTGCTGTTTTTAGATAAATCAGTATTTCAGAGTTTGTAAAATTGTGACTATCAATATTGTTGTCTGAGTGAAGTAGTGTATCATGATTATGTTACTTCTTAAAATGTTTTTTAAATATTTAAATGGAAGAATAGTTGACATACGATATTCTATTAGTTTCAGGTGTACAGCATAGTGATTCAACATTTACATAGGTTACTGTATGCTCCCCTCATGTAACTTACCACTTTCTCTGGAGATACTCACTCCCTTGATTTTCATTGCATTTGTTTTCTTTGTACCTGTTGATATGTTTTTCCATACATTCTCACCGTCTCTCAGCCCAGCTTCCCTCAGGGTTAATCAGGTAGATTAACCCTATCTGCTGCTCTACCAGCTTCTCCCTATACTCTTCCCACCAACGTTTTCTTCTTGAAAGCATTCCTCCTGGATCCTGGGTCTTCTTGCTCTAATCTGAACCAGTTGCTCTGGTGGCCCATGGTCCTGGGATTCTCCTTAGTCTTTTTCCTACATGGGATTCCCTATATTCTTGAAGCACTTAATTTTCCTCTTTCTTGTTTGATGAGAAAAAAGAGTTTCTAAATAAAAAGAAGGCAGAGATGTAATTATTTTGATATTTGCCATCTCTTAAACTACCTCTATTCTGCCTTCACATTGGAATGATAGATTGGTTATGGATTTCTAAATTGAAAATGATCATTGTTTCATCAGTTTAGGTGCCCATCTAGCTTTTGAGAAGTCTGATGCCATTCTTATTCTTAATTCTAGGTATGTACAGATTCCAGCACTCTCCCATTTGGAAGCTATTAGGATCTTCTCTTTATCCCTAGTGTTCTAACATTTCCTGATGTGGACATTTTTCAATTATTATACTTGGATCTTAGAAGGCCTTTCATTTTTCAAATTTAAAAGCCTCAGTTCTGGGAATGTTTCTTATATTATTTATTTGAGAATTTTTCACTCAACCATTTTTTCTTTCTTTTTTTATCAATTCTATTTATCGACTGTTCAATATTTTTCTTTCATCATTTCTTTCCTTAGGAGACTTTTTTTACTTTCATTCTTCCAGTCCCACTGGGCTTCTCCTTTCGGCTAGCATATTTTTCTTTTCTTAAAGTTCTTTCTTGTTATTTGTTCCCTTTTTATAGATTGTTCTTGTTTCATGGTTGCAATATTTTCTCTTCCCACACCAAGGCTATTAATTGTGGTTTTTTGGATGTCTTCTTCTGTTGCCTACATTTGCTTACCTTAGAGGCCCTTTCCTCCCCCCACTAAGTTTATTGGTTTAGATTTTTGTCCTTCATGTTTGAGGATTTTCTCAAATATTTGGTACTTCTTGGCTGTAAATTTAAATTAAGAGCAAGGGCTATGTGTAAAGCTATTTGTAACATTTTGTTTTCTAAACAGGAACTGTCTTTGATTTTCTGGTAAGTTTGATAAAATATTAAGATATTACAGAGAAATGAAAATTCTCTCAATTCTGTCTCCTAGGGATAAGCACTATTAAAAAGATCCTTCATGAATTTAAACATATATATACATATATATATATATATAAATGGAATCACAACATACAGTCACTATCACTAGCCCATTAGTGTCTTTCCATGTCAATACATTTATGTATTGTTCTTTTTAATGGCTACAACATTTATTTAACCAAACATCTATTGGGAAACATTTAGGTTTACAATTTGTTACTATTATAAGTAATGTTGTGCTAGGCATTGTTGTATACACATCTTTGGCCACTTGTCTGATTGCTCCCTTAGGAAAAATTCTTAAAAGAAAATTGTTGAGGAAATAGTGAGGTACATTTAAGATCGGAGGTACTGTTTGTATGTGAGGACTTAACTGGTGGGTCACTGTAGAAAAATCAGACTGTGAACTGCCTTTTTCGCTGAAAAGCCCCAAGGTTCCCTATCTCTGGGATGTTCTCTGAGGCTGTCTGTTAAGGGGCTACGAGCTCTTGTGAGGGGTGTGTAGGTCTGGCTCTGTCATTCAGAAGGAAGGGGGAGGAGTGCCTGGTGTTGCACTAGTATGAAGATGAGCAGTCTGTGCAGTCTCTGCGTTGCTCTCTGCTGTGCCTTCTGTCCCTGAGTCTGTCTGTTTTTCCAGGGAATACATTTCCCATCTCCTGGCCCTGCAGGGTGGAGGTGAGGATCTCCAATAGGGGAAGGAGTGAGCAACTGCTCCCTATGTAGATGTCAGCCAGACACTCTGGTTTCACCAGGCATTTAATTCTACCTCTCTGGCACCTGGTGCTTCCCATGCTTGAGGCTTCCCCAGTTTGGGGGTTTCCTGGCTTCTCCTCAGTATGTCCCTCTGTAGGCACTTAGCTTTTACCCTTTCCACTCAGTTAAGTTGGTCACCACCTTCTACCTGTTCCCCAGATGTATAAACCATGGCTGGGGGGGGTCAGATGACGCCTAGTTTTATCTAAGATTGAGCCTGTATTTCTGTTTCATGTTTCTCATATTATTTTGGAGGTTGTGAGGGAACAGAAACGTCAGTCTACAACATCTTAAAACCAAGAGTGCAATTTTTCAAATACAATTGTGGGGGTAGGTCTCCAAGAGATACTCTGTGAGAGTTTGTAACAGATGTATCTCCTCGGTAATGAGGAAAGGGTCCTGAGGAAACAGTATAGTTGTTATCCATGAAGCGAATTGATCATATTGATTATTTCTAGTTTTCCTTGAGACTTTGAGGACTTTTCTAGGCATTTCATCTTTAAAACAAGATGTATTAAACCTTATGAGAATGTAAATTTTTAAAAGCAAAACTATTTAAATACACTGTCCATTGGCAATGATCATCGGCATCCTTTAATGTGAAGGTACATTTTTTGGAAGGTGGAGATCCTTCCTTACTTTAAAATGTCATTTAGATATTTAAAAATAATTTTCCCCAAACCCTTAAAGAGTAGTTTGTGTTACTCTTTCTTCCTTTGAACATTCCTGAAGCTTAGAAACAGAATCTGTATTTCTCAAAGACTGTCCCATTCTCCTTTTTGCTTAACAGCCATTCAGGCAACTTACACTCAAAAGAGGAAACACTGACAATAAATTAACAAAACAAAGTTGTACTTGATATCCTGTTTGTAAGGAAACAAAATTAGCTCTTCAAAAAGAACAGATTGAAGTTGATATGAAAAGTGTCCACTTTGATAATGCCCATCTCCCCCTCTCTATTCCTGAGATCATCTATGCTACCAATAAATAGGGCCCTGAATGGAACATGATTGTGTCAAGAGTTGCTCTGTTTTGCACTAATACAAATACATGTATTTTACAGTGACAGTTGATTATAAAGATTTGTGAAGATGTGCACAGGACCCAGTTGTTTGTACTTTTATTATAGTCCCATTGTTAATAATGCACAGTAACATGTATATATTTATATGAAAGGAAAACCAGCAGTCTGCAGTAACAGACAATCCCAGGGCTGTTGTTGATCAGGGTCTTTTTGCTGTGCAGACTGTGCCTGCATCACTCAAGGGATTCTTTTATGGACAAAGATTAGAACAACCTCCAGTGTCAGCCCACCCTCAGCTCAGGGGGCAGTCAAGGCTGTGCCTCAGGTACAGCATCTAGAGGAGTTATCTCTGGATTTTCTTAATTGACTACCCCAACATAGGTGCATTTATTTATTTAGGAGATGTTACATGTACTTTACATACCCCAAACAGAAAACTAAGGAACTAAATAAAAAAAATTAAATATTTTGCCTGTACCAGTATATCATTCTTATTTTGGTTTGGAAACAAGGACCTTATTTTATCTATAAAATGAAAGATCTTAGAAATTGTCTTTGCAATAAGTGAGTCACTTGATGAGACTAAACAGAGTCTTGACAAGCTTATGAAGGCCATTTTTTTTCTTATCAATGTTCATCCAAAGCTCTCTATTATAGGTCATTCTGCATTAGTGAAAAATTCCCTTAACTAGGCATTGGTACAGAAACCCAGCTCCTAGCTCACATATTCCCCTCTATGTGATTTGAGAGTATTCTGCTGGCTATTTTATGTCCTCAAAGTGCAGGATCAGAAATGAAATTTTCAGATCAGTTGCAGATGCCTCCCTTCCCCTTTTTAACTGGATGTGCTTTAATTCAAAAGGAAACTTTTCAGGCCATTAAGCTTCAATACAGTTTAATGCCTTTGGGCCGTGGGGCTTGAAATCTTAGAGATGCCTGAAGAAATGTTTTAAAATAAAATCTGGAACACAAAGGACCCTTTTTTCCCCTACTTATAACAAATTTGTTTTTAGTTTTATGATTTCTGCCTTGTTCAAATAAAAAAATCCTGGTCATGTTCAAGCTGCAGAAGCCCCAGTGGATGGCCCAACTGCACCCCGGAGTGTGTGGGTTGTGTCTGAGGAAACTTGGCTTGTCTTGGAGGAGGGCAATGACCTCTGCCTCCTCCTGCTTATAGTGCTAAAATACTCCCTGGTGACCAGTTTACATTCCAGGTCATAGTAACTCTTTTGCAGAATGAATAATATTTTCTTAAGTGCTTTTAAGTTCTCATTCATAGCCTATTTTAAAAATGATTTAATGAATAAAAATATGCTGTTTATAAGTCCCTAAATGGATATTTTTTAGGCTAAAAGAGTATCTTTGTTTACACATATTGAATACGATGACCAAGTGGTATGTTACTGTGGTCAGAACTCCCTCAAAATGATTTATGAAGAAAACTGCTATCTGCCTGGTCATCTTTTTTTTCAGGACCAAATTCGATTTTAACACTTGATTTACTTGAACTTGCATGGACCCTCAGCCCCACTTTTCAAGCAAGGAAAATAAGGCTTGCAAATATACAAATTATTTGCTCCAGTTTAAGTCAAAGGCAGTAGGGTGATCAGGAGCAAAGCCAGATTATTTGTAAATCTAGCCAATGTGCTGCCTATAAACTATAGTGAAACCTTAATCAGAAGAGCTCTGATAATTGAGACAAGAACTAGGCTCTTACCTTTAGACTGTAGAAAGGGTTTGTCAAGCAAAGCAGTTATCTACAAAGGATAGCTTAGTGAACATGCTATTTTAAGTCTGGTGAAGCAACCAGTCTTCTACAATAGGCATGATAATTAAATTATTATATATTATTAAATTAAATTATTATATAATTATGAATATTTCTGTTTGCTAATCAGATTACTAAATAATCTCTTATTAGCAGTGCCCTGCAAACTGTACGAGTTATTATGTGCGACTTAAATAAATAAAAGGGCATAGATTTAAAATGTTCTCTAATTCAAATTAGACTGAATTAGAAAGTGTTTCGGCATCTTTAATGAAGCAAAGTGCTGCTTTAAATGTCCTAATTTTTAAAATTAGCTTTATTCATAAGTTTGCTGTCATCTAATCTGTGTGGGGTTCTGAATGCTTTTATTATTTAAATTTAACAATCATTCTAATTTTAAATAAGAAATTGCTTTTAAAAAAGAAGAAAACTTATTTATTTTAAAACAGTACCTTCATGAGCCACTCCATTTAGGACAGTGCAGGCTGAGATGAAATTTAATGAACAGTAAATGATCTTGTAAGAGTATATCATATCAAAATTTTAAAATGACGGTATTAACATTTTATTTCCTTTTCAGTTTGACTTCCTAGGAATAATCCATAAGCTTTAAATGAACTTCTAAAGATATATCCTTTGTTGTTTTTGTCAGTGTGGTGCTTTAGGAATTTTTGGAAGCCTATAATTCTGGTAAGATGAAAGAGACTATTTCAGGATTCTTCAGTAGAAAGGAGGCCCAAGGGATATCATGTTTTATTATGATGTCCCCAAATAAAAAAAGAAAAATAACTGTGGGTTATATATTTATACAACCCTGTGAATGCAAAGTCACTATTTGACTTGAGTTGTTTTAACAAATCATCTAGCCCAGATCAATTCAAGTTAAGCAGATATAGACCACCAAAAGCTATCTGGAGTGATTTAGGAGGTACACTGCATAGGTCGGTCTTGAGAGAATCAGAATTATTTTGAAAACCTAAAGCTTTAAACTGTTAAGTGTTTAAAATGGGCAAATTCATCTTTTTATTTTTTAATTGGAAAACCAAGGTCAAGCTAGAAAGATACAGTACCCCTTCTCAGCAGAGAATAATGCTGAATTGATTTGAAGGTGGGAGTTCTTGATGATTAGTTTTCAAATAAGGATGCCATTCTCTGGAATTCTGCATTAAATCCAGATTCGTCTTCACCTTGAGAAGCAGTTATTCTCATCCAACAAAAAGCATTTCCTGTGAGATGGTAGTAACACAGTGAAATTTTATCAGGTGCTCTGTAATGTATAGTCATCAACGGATCTAACAAGGATACATTTTATAAGAAAATCAATAAGAGAAAATGATTATATTGTTGACTAAAGCCAGCATCCAGAAATGAAAAATAGGAAGGAAAATACCACTTTGCGTTGGACAGGGTTTTGGTATACATAGTGTGCTGGGATTTTCTCTTCAAGTTATTAGGTGTCTAGTGAAACAGGCAGCAAAGGGATAAAAATACTTCGCCCTTTTTAAACGTCAAAACCAACCTGAAAGCCACTATTTCATTTCTGATCTATTGTTTGACTAAAGTGCAGTTTTCTGCCCCACCAAAATGTTTATGTGTTTAAGTTGAAATGTGTTGTGAGCCACTGTTTGGAGATGTTCATATTTATAAATGGGAAAAACTATTCAGATAGTGAATTGAAAAAAATAAATCAATGAAGGATTCTATCAGAAAGACAACTGGAAAACATGGAAAATGACTTTATTAAGCCTCTCAGGACTGGAGATCTTATATTTAATATGGCATCTACCCAGTGTTGTTTCTAAACACAAGAATGAGCATGTAGTTGGGTAATACCAATTGATACATCTTATAAAGAACACAAAATACTTAGGATTTTAAAGTATATTTAATATAACTATACTATTAATAATGACACTATCTTACAAACTACTTTTTAATACCATGGCTTTATAATTTCATCACAATCCTCTCAGTTTTCTTTCTTAAAAAGGTACATTAACTTGAAATTGTAAAACTTGGCAGATTGTTTAATGTTTTGCCATTAAATTTGAAATATGTATTGACTATCTTAAATGCATCTGCTCCTAGAATATAGATTTATCTTGGTATCTTGATTCTACTTATTTTTGCCCTTTAGTTTTTAAACTTTTATAAAGGTGTACATAGATACAATTTTGAAAGGAAAATTATTTTAAAAGCTTAAAATTATTAAAATGATTAAAAACATTAAAATATTAAAAAGGCCCCTGACTCAGCCTTTCCTTCCTAAGTCCTCTTCGGTAGCAACCATTCTTAAGTCTAACTTATTTTAGCATTTGTGATTGTGATTCTGAATAACACCCTTACACTGTTATTAAAATTACTTTTATCAGCTTTAGGCATTTTCTATGAGTTTGCTGCCTTTCATGCTGAGGTTTGGCTTTCACACCTTTTCTCCCTCCAGACACCTTTACTCATTTTGGTTACACCAATATTCAAAGTGTATGACTGTGTACATCTTCTTCACATCTAGGCTCTATGATATGATACCATTTCTTTTACTGTCTACTTTATTATTTTCCCTAGAACTCATTACTCTTTCCTTCTCATTTGCTTAATTTTTTATTTTTGTTTAGTTTATCCCCAAATCTTGGACAATGGGGTAAATTTTCTCTGGTTCCAATCATCAGGTAAACTTTTTCTTAGATACACCCTTCCAGAATCCCTTTGCCATCTTGTGCCAGCCTGAATGGCTCATAGCTGTTGCCCCAGATGCTCCCTTTACCATCATCATGGAGATCCCTGTGCCTTTCTCTGTGCTGGACCCCTTGTTTCCTGGATCCCAAATCTTTCTCTTTCTTGTTTCATTACCCCTTTAGATGCTAAGCCTCTAGTCTAGTAGCTTCCCAATAAAAAATTCAGAAATACATATTTTTTTTGTCTTTGTACTTTCAAAAATGTTTTTATCCTATCTTTACTTTTGATCAGTGATTTGGGTGAGAATAGAATTCTTGTTGCAAATAATTTTCCCTCAATATAATAGGAGGCATTGCTTCATTATCTTCTTGTTTCCAATTTTGCTGTTAAGATTTCTTGTGCTATCCTTACATCAGAGCACCTGGATTTCCTCTTTGTTCTTGGAGTTCTGAAGTTTCATGATTATGAGTTTTGATATCAGCCTTTATTCCTTTACTCTGCTGGGTTCTTGAAAAGCCCTCTTAATATGGAATCTCATGTCTGTCTCTTCTAAGAGGTCTTTTCTGGTGTTATTTCTTTGATGATTTCCTCCCCATACCTTTCCCTGTTCTTTGTTAAGCTGCCATAACCAAGAAGTTGGGCTTCCTGAACTTCTTATTTTTTCCATGGTCATGAATTTACATTTTTTATTTGATTTCTGGGACTTTTCCTCAACTTTTTCTTCCAACCATACTATTGCCCTTTTTTTTTTTCATTTCAGTGATCATAATTTCCAAGAATTCTTTACTCTGATTTGGAGGGGAGTAACAGAGCATGTGTTAAATCTACCATGTTTAAATAAAAATGCCCATTTTCTGCACTTTTCAATTGTTCTTCCTATGTTAGGCTTCCTTACTATTCTTTCCTCTCTAGTTTCCAAAGGCAAGTTCTTTGAGGCTCAGCCCTCTGTCCTTCCTTCTGTTTGGTGTCTACTTTGAAGACCTTATGAATATCACAATTGCTTTTATACTACTTACTTCAAAGGCTGTATCTCTAACCTTGTTTGTCAACTAAATTCAAGTTTCATATTTCCATCAAGCCAGCAGGGCTGGGACTAGGGTGAAGTCATTGAGGTCCCAGGTACAAAATTTATGGAAGCCCTCCTCCTCAGGGTTGTGCTACCTGAGACCTGAGAGGACGCATTACCTTAAATTTTGTATACTCACTGCCTTCTATTCCACCCTAATCCCAGCCCTGCTGCCTGCCTTGCACACATTTCCATTTTGGCTATCTCATCATCAACATGAATTTACTGATCTCCAAAAACATATTCATCATCTTTCCATTAAAAATCCTTCCTAAGTGCTGAAACAATCTGTAAAACCTAAGCTTTATTCATTTAGAATATGTTTATGGCTACTTATGATTATTATGAAGCTGCAGTTTTGTATAATGTAAGACAGCAAGAAACTGTCTAAACACCGCAAAACTCAGCCTTCTAGAATGCATGGACCCCAGTAAGGTCTCTGCGGACCATCTGTACTTCCCAGACTCTCTCCTTTGTAAGTGCCAGTGGCTTCATCACTAATAGCAAGAGATTGGAAAGCAAAGAAAGAAAAAGCAACAATTTTAATGATTCTCTGATAAATTTTTCAGCCTCTCTAGAACAACTTCACCTGGTATTTTATTCAGTTATTCCAAACTTTCTCCAACAACAAAACTTGTTTCTGAAAATTATCAAGCTATCAGTTATTTGGGAAATTAGAAACACAATTAAGGTAATGGTAAGTAGAGTTGAATTAGTGTTTCTCTGGGAATATATGAAGTTTGAATTTAGGACTGAGACTCAGAGCTGTCTAGCTTTCATGGGCATTTTATGAGGGCAGTGTCACAGATTACATCAGATTTCCTGACAGTTCAGGTCTGGACTCATTCTCTAGTGTGGTCTTGCAGTGTTTGTGGTGATGGACCAATGGCTCATGAGATCCCTGCCTCCATTTTCACCACTTTTCCAGCAGCCCCTACTGTAATTAATTAACAGGTATATGCTACCTTGGGCGTAGAGTTGCTCAACCTTCACTGTGTCCATGAGTCACTGGGATCTTGCTAACAAGCAGATGCTGGTTAAGGCTGGGTGAGACTGGGTGGTGCCTCAGTTTACAGAAGCTCCCAGGTGATGTCAATGCTGCTTGTCTGAGGAACACACTTTGAGTACTAAGGACAGGAATATTCATAAGAATTTATTAATCCTTTAAGATGTTTTTTAAGAGTAAAAGTGCTGCAGACATGCCGGAATTTCTTATGAGGAATTGCATTATCTCGTACTGCTTTGTATAGGTCCATGATTTTGTGCTTTGTTTCCATCTCCTAATGTTCCAGCAAGTACCTTGTTCCCACCAGCAGGCAGGCATTGCAGACAGGCATGTTTTTCTTGAACTCACCAGGTCAATGCTGATCAGGGCTCTTGGGGAGCCGACGGAGCTCTGCGCAGCCCTTCAGAGTCCTGCTCACCTGGGGATGTGGAGTATTTCTAATGCCATCCAGCTCTGAGTAATTGGATCTTTATTTTTAAGAGTGCTGCTCTGAAGCACTTAGCTTTGAAGAATATTCAAGGGTCCCACTACTGGCTGGGAAGGCTGCATGTGGACTGCAGGACTCTCTGATTTATAGAGCTTCTCTCCTGTCTGTTCAGCAGGGAGTCACTTGCCAGATACTCGAACAGAAATATGACTCTCAGTGGTGATAAACATTCTGAGAAGAGGGCATGAAATGTGACTGAGAAAGGAACTGAAAAAGAAAATAACATTTTATTCACTGAGCTTCACTCAGCTTCTATCCCTATGAGATGGTGGGTGTCCTTCCTTTGGGTGGTAAATATAAAAATATGATGTTCTGGATTACTGAGCATAGGTTGAGCAAATTTTCATGAGGGCTACTTTTCCCTGGCATTTCAGAAGGATTGATTCATTTTAGATGGGGATATCCCCCTTTACAAATGGATCTTATTGAATTTTAATTTTAATTAACTTTTTTATTTATTTTCCAGGACCAGGTGGAGTAGCCATTTGTCTGAAAGACATGAGTTGAGGGACATTTTATTTGGATTTTTTCTATATTTGTCTATTTGAGAAAAACAGCCTCTGTGAAATTTGAAATGTTAGTTCAGATTAGTTTCTGCAACTATCTAACCACTAGGTTAAGCAGCACTTATAGGTCAGACCAAACAAGCAAGGGCTGAATTGATTTACCATTTCCTTTAATCTGCGGTTATCAGCATGTGGATTCCAGACCAGAGCATAAACTCACCTTGGAACCAATTAGTGATTTGAATTTTTCAACTCCATTCCAAAACTGCTGGATCAGAAATCTGTGTTTTTCCCCCTGAGAGCTGCATTTTTATTATATAGTCACCTCAGCCAAGTATAGAGGTGTATAAAATAAAAAGTGAAAGACCCCACCCAACCCCCCACCTCACTGTCTGGAATGCCTTGTCTTCTTTTTATTTTGAAATAACTTTAGATTCACTGGAAGTTACATAAGACAAATGGACAGAGGGGTTTTATATACCCTTCACCCAGTTTTTGCTAACTCTAATGTCTGCCTTGTACAGCTAGAATACAATATCGAAACCAGGAAATTGACATAGGTATAATCCACAGAGCTTTTTCAGGCTTCACCTGTTTTACATTGTACTCAATTGCGTGTGTGTGTGTTTGTGGGTCGTTCTGTGCAACAACTTTGTCCTGTGCCATGGATAAAATGAGAATTCCTGTGGCCAGGATTCTCACCTGGCCCTGGTTGACTAGCTCACTGCACACTTGTGGGCAATTTGACTCTATATAAAGAGCTCCGCCCAGTGTTCTGGGTGTGACATGGTGGCAGAGCTGCAAGGCTGCAGGGGAGCAGAGCAGAGGCTGGAGTGGTGGCAGCACCGAGGACAGAGGCCCAGAGGACGGCTGTGTGGGACGACTGTGCAGGCAGAGGGGCCCAGAGGCAGAGACCAGCTTGCTGCTACAGACTCATTCTGAGTGAATGAGATTCTAGTGACTGACCTGCCACCTGAAATTAAAGTTGGGTTATAAACCTTTCACCCCAAGAATGTTTGCTGTCAATTTCTTTGGTCACATTGATTCCATAGCGAACTTGCCTGGGGCTGAAACCCATTGGCAAAACACATGCATAGATTTGTATAACCACCATCGCAATCAAGATACAGAACTGTTACATCACCACAGGCTCCCTTGTGTTATGTCCTCTCTGTGTATCTATATATACTCCCTTCCCTTCCGCTCCCATCCTTAGCCACTGGCAATCACCAATCTCTTCTTCATCTCTGTAATGTTGTTATTTCAACTTTCTTTGTTATTTGTAAGTTTATGTTTGCTACATAAATGCAATTGTCTAGTATATAACCTTGTGAGATTGGCTTTTTTTAAAAACTTAGTATAATTCTCTGCTATTTGTCCAAGTAGTTGTATGAATCAATAGTTTGTTCCTGTTTAATGGCTATGTAGTATTCCATGTTTGTCTGAGTGGTATTAGGTTAATACTGGCTTCATAAAATGAGTTGTTTTCTTCTCTTCTTTTCTCTGAAAAAGAGTGTGCAAAATTAGTGTTAATTCTTCTTTAAGCATCTGGGAGAATTCTCCAGTGAAACTATGAAGGCCTAGAAAATTGAGGGGTGGGGAGGAGATTTAAAATTTTGAGTTTAATTTCTTTCATGGTTATAGGACTATTCAGATTATCTAATTCCTATTGGTTAAGATTTGGTAGTTTGTGATTTTCTAATGTGACTGATCCATTTCTTCTAAGTTAAGAAATTTATGAATGTGAGGTTATTTGGTATACTCCCTTATTATGGCTGCAGCATCTGTATTGAAATCTATTTCATTCTTGATATTGCTAATTTGTGTCTTCTTTCCTTTCATCTTCACCAGTCTTGCTAGAAGTTTATTAACATTATTGCTATAAAAAAAGAAAAGGCCTTTTCTTTATTGATTTTCTCTATTGTTTTCCTGTTTTCAATTTTATTGATTTCTTCTCTTTTCTTTATTATTTCCCTCCTTCTGCTTTGGGCTTACTTTGATTTTCTTTTTCTAATGCTTGAGGTAGTAAGTTAGTTTATCGGTTTGAGATTTTTCTCTTTTTTAATATAAACATGTTTCCTTTTCAGTACTGCTGTAGTTGCATCCCACAAATTTATTATGTTGTATTTTTGCTTTCAATTTACTTCTATGAATTTTTAAAATTTCTTTTGAGGTATCCTCTTTTACTAATGCAGTGTTTGGAAGTGTGTTGTTTTATCTTCAAGTGTTTGGAGATTTACCTTTTGTCTCTCTATTATTAATTAACAGTTTGATTTCATTGTGGTCAGAGAGAACATACATGTTTGATTTAAATTCTTTTAAATTTATTGAAGTTTGTTTTATAAACCAAGGTAGCATATAGTCTAGCTTGGTATATATTCCATGGCCACTGGAAAAGAATGTATATTCTGCTCTTGTTAGATGGATTTCCATAAATAACATTTAGATCTTTTGGTTGATGGTGTTCATTTCTTCTGTATCTTTGCTGATTTTCTGTCTAGTAGTTCTATCAGTTGCTGAGAGGAGTGTTGAAGTCCCCAGCTGTAATTGTGGCCATCTGTGTTTGAGCAAGCCTTCCAGATGGTTCTGATCATCCTGAAATTGGGAACAAGTGCCTTTAACTATTTATGAGTGTAAACTTCATGAAAGAAATTACCTTGAAAGTAGAGACATTGTGAGTTCTTTCATAGAGTTGAAACTTGCTGCCCCTGCTCCTTTATTCCAATCCATCCTCCTGATAATCACTAGGTACATTTTCCTTAAGAAAACTCCAGTCATATCACTTCCAGGGAAATCTTCAATGACTCACTGATGCTCTTGAGTGAAGCCTACTTTAGCTTGAGCGATGTTGCCTCCTCTCAAGCCCTGCTACCCGATGCCATACTAAATAAGCTCTATTCTCTATCAAACTGGACAAGTCATAACATCCTAGTGATATTATGATTTATAATAAGAAATATATTTTTGGTTTTCATTCCTGTTTCTGGCACTGAGTTCCTAAAACCCTTGGAATTTCCTGAGGGATGAGAGCAGCAACTATGACTTTTGCTATGTTAGTGACTTTCAGAGTGCACCCAAAGCTGGGGACTCGTTGCCAGGAGAGCCAACCTGGTGATTTGAGGGTTGAAACTTTCAGTCCACTTGCCTGACCTCCCAGGAGGGGAGAGGGGCTTGAGGTTGAATCAACTGATCATGACCCATGATTAAATCATCATGCCTATGTAATGAAACCTCCATTAAAACCCAAATGGAGAAAGTCAGAGAGTTTGCAGGTTGGTGGAGATGTGGGGAGAGTGGTGCGGTGGGAGAGGGCATGGAAGCTCTGTGCCCCTTCCCACATACCTAGCCCAAGACATCTCTTCCACCTGGCTGTTCCTGAATTAGATTCTTTTATAATAAACCAGTGATATTGTAAGTAAATGTTTCTCTGAATTCTGTGAGCCACTCTAGCAAATTAATGGTGTCCAAGGAGGGGATTGTTGGAACCTCTGATCTGTACCAGAAACACAGCTGTGGCATCTGATGTAGAGGGCAGTCTTGTGGGAAGCCTTTTGAATCTGATGCTATCTCTGGGTAGATAGTATCAGAATTGAGTTGAATTGTAGGACATGCACTTGGTGTCCGAGAAGTATTTGTTGGTGTGGAAACACCCCTCACCCCATTGGAACTGGGTCCCAGAACCCTTTTAATCCTGCGCCCACCATGTGGCCTTCTTCCTCTGGGGTTTCTCCATGCAGCTTGTTTCTACCTGGGATGTGCTCTGTCTGTATTTATGTGTGTTGAAATTTTCCCTTCCTAACCACCTCAAATAACACCCTCTTCATGAGGACTTTTCTTAATGTCTAAACAATATTTAATTTCTCTCTTTTTGGAATCTCAAGGTAGTTTGTTTACCTCTCTCTTTCCCATTTTTCTCATTATCCTTCTTTAGGATTAGCTGGGATTTTATCTTCTCTCTCCTGTTAGATCAAAACTTTATTGAAGGCAAGAACTCCATCATCCTTGTATTTCTTGCAGCATGGTTCCTTAAAAATACTTATAAAGTATTTGTTGAACTGAATTTTCTGGACAACTAATGAAATTTTATGTTCCATTGCTTTGTTTCTCTGAAATAAAAGATTTCTAAATGAGTTGAAAGTTTCCCTTTTTAAGATCCTGTAAGTAAAATACCTTTCTTTTTTAATGAATATGAGTTCATTGGAAATTTATGTTGCCTCTGAAGTGGCCTTTAAATTTATTTCAGTTAGTGGTACCATAATAGAATACATAGAAATATGAATATTATAGTCAATGTCCATAGTGACTCTAACTTTTAAGTGTGTCTATCTCTGTCCCTCTTTCCATTCCCACTGCCACTCTCAAGAGTCGGTGCCAGCGATCTGTTTTCTGGACCGTTGTAGTGTTTCCTGAGCCTGCTTGGCCATAAGGGTAGCCTGGAGCACTCACTGAAATTCAGATTTCTTTACTGTATCCCAAAGCACCAAAGGAAGATCTGGGAATTAATTTTTTTAGCAAGCATCCCATGTGTGGTCAGGTCATTACCTTCTAATTGTGACAATTTCTCATCTCCCCAGTCCATGATTCATCTGTCATATTACTTAATTACCATTTAAACTGCTAACTACTTCCATAAAAGATTTTTAATTGAGGGGCTAGGGTCTCTGAATGCTTGATTTTCTAAATGAAAGGGACCTTCACAGTGGTCTGGTATATTTATCAATCATAGGATGCTTTGGCACTCTCAGATGAATATGAAAAACACTATCACTTTCCCCTACCCAAAATAAAATATGGATATTATGAGAACAAAAGAAAAAAATTTTCTTTTTACTGCATACAATGGAAATATAGCAGAAAGAAATATGGTACCATCTTATCTGTATTTTAGGGCAAACTATAATACTGAAGAATGGAAAATAATTTTGGGAGCTTCTGATGGACAGAACTACTCAATGAATTTGATGTTTTGAAGTATAAAAAAGCTAACTAATTGCAATGGTGTCAAGGGCATTTACTCTTAAGGTGCTGTAATATCTGTACCTGTTGACATGCAACTGCTAAGTAACAACTTTGAGTATCATAAAACATAATACCAACGTGACTATCTTAGCTTTTGAGTCTAAAGGGACTTTAGAAATATCTCTAATCCTTGCATTTTATAGACAATAAAAATAGTGAAAACTTGAGCTATTATATCATGATAGACACTGTTGTAAGTGCTTTGAATATACAGCATCATTTAATCTCACTGCCTCTGAGGTAGGTTCCTATTACTGTTTACAGATAAGGAAACAGAACAGAGAGGTTAAGTAGTTTACCCAAGGCCACACAGATAGTTAAAAATATTTCAGACAATAATGAGTGGTATGTCTGAGCCTAGGTCATTTGACTATAGAAGTCTATGTTTTAACTGTTGCTCTCTACTGAGGAAATTAGCCACAAGTGCCCAGAGGCAAGTCACTTCCAAGAAAGGTAAAACTCAGTTCTCTTGATTTCTACCACAATATTCTTTCCACTTCACCAGGCTACATAAAACATGGCAGATAAATTGCAATTTCTTTTGGACCCCTTACTGTTTTCAGTTGGACTATGTTGTATCTCAAAGCTATGGGAAAGTAAATACTTCTAAGTAGTCTCAGGAAAATCTTCTAAAGTTTGTCTGAATTTCAAGCTATAGTCTTTCAGCACCATATAGATGGATAAATAATTAGTGTCACCATTACATTAATGAAAGTGTAAGAACATATGAATAACCAAGACAAATATCACTACTTAAGAATTACCTTATGTTTCTCATGAGTCTATGTCATGGGATGTATTGTGTCCCCGCCCAAATTCATATGCTGAGGTCCTAACATCCAGTGCCTCAGAATGTGACAGCATTTGGAGACAAGGCCTTTAAAGAGTAACGAAGGTAAAATATGGGTGGGCTCTACTCCAGTGTGACTGGTGTCCTCACAAGAAGAGGTGATCAGGACACAACACAGACAGAGGGACCAGCATGTGAGGAGTCAGGGAGAAGGTGGCTGCCCACAAGCTGAGGACCAGAGACCTTAGAAGAAGCCCACCCTGCTGACACCTTGATCTTAGGCTTCCTGTTTCCAGAACTGTGAGAAAATAAATTCCTGTTATTTAAGCCACCCAGCACATGCTAGCTTGTTATGGCCACCCAAGCTGACTAACACAGCATAGTTATTAGAGTCCGTGAAGTCCTGAGAATATTGATACTTGGGAAAACCCTCTGATCACTAAAGAATTCTATGTATTTGCTTTGCTTAGAGCCATTAACAAGAAGAGCTGTCCAATTCAGGGTATGGTGCCCCCTCTGGGTACAAGCGTTTTCTTTCACAGACAGTTCAGTTTGAATTTCTCTGCTAAGGTTTCCAGAAATATTTCCTCATTTTGGCTCACCACTTCAATCACAAGCTTTCTTAAATTCAGGGCAAATACATCACTAAAGTAACATTGACCATTCTCCTGGTGTTCTGTAGCTTTAGGCAAGGTTTTAGATCAAGATGTGACAACACGGTAAAAGAGGCAGGGAGTACTGGTTTAACAACTGGTCTGTGCAATAGTCCACAGTTAAGTCATTTTAGCTTGAAGCTGTCTGCTTTGAGGAAAATATGTGTTCTTCAATAACCAGTGGGGATGTGTTTTTTTAAAAAAGGGAAAATATGCTTTTGGAACTATGCTTTGGAAAGGAGGCTGATAGATTACCTTGTAAGGGGTGCCAAGGAAACTGCACTTACTCATTTTGCCCAGGCTCCACAGTGGAGACCGTGACAAGAGCTCTTGGGAAAAAGATGCTTTGGAAGGTTATCTTTCTATCTGGAACTTCCAAATTTAAGATGCTACGAGAAAATACATATTATTTGTAAGTTCACTTTTAAACTATTCATTACAAGCCCTTATACATCTTCCCCAAAACTCAAAGGAGTATTAAAACTTTTTACATAATGTGTTCTTTTTTAGGTCTTTTGCAAAACAGCCTGAGCAAAAACGTCACTTTTTTTCTGGAATGAAATGTGTCTACGGGCAAAGGGAAGGAGTTTGGAAACCCTGCACACTTATTTCTCAGTCTTGTCATAAATATCCATACATAAGATAAAAAACAATGCTGCCAAAGATGCATCACCAGAGAACTCCTCAAGTAGAGTCATACTGGGGAAAAGAGCTAGTTGTCAATTTTTGATAGAATATAAAACATTTTAATGCCTTTAGATCTATAAAACCCCAAGAAATGGCAAAAATGACCACTGTAATAAAAAAAAAGAAAAACAATTCTGACATGTTCCAGGACTTCCAATTGTGTCAGATTTTAGATAAATTTTGTTGCCCTGTAAGTCCATCAAGTACCAGGAAGTAGTTAAAAAAAATAAGAACAGTTAAAAAAAACAGAACTTCTGTAATGAGCTAGGAGTTCTAATTGTGTCAGATTTTATACAATTTTAGTAGATTACACATACTTAATAAACATGCGCATGATTCATTAAATATTGATTATCATACATTGACTAGATGGAAGACTAAGAAGGACATGCCTGTTTTAAGCCTATTACTATAGTTATCAATTTTCAGGGGCAAGCTCTGAGGTCTAATATTACTCAGGAAGCAAAAGTAAGATGACATTTTTTTTTCCCTCAGTAAGTTCTGTATTAAACAAATGCTACTGGCACCAGTAATAATGATGTGAACATAAAACTTTCTTTGTTTGCCATTCCTAACAAATGCTTGATTGTCCAGGAGAGGCCATCTGTGTATGTCTGAGATCTGTAGGATGCTGTGTCACTGCTTTCCACGCAGAACTGTCTGTGTAGTGGTATAGGTGCTCTCTAATGCATCTCTTCAAGTACTGATTTCTCTGTAGGTAATCAGAAGGATCCTTGAGCAAAGCAGCGCTGAATCCTTAAACTGACGACATGCCTGCTCCCTCGGGCTGGGTGAGCCGTGAAATAAAAGGTAGAGGGCAAAAGTGGCAAGCTAAACGTGCTCAGGGTCTGCTTTCTCTCTCAGACCCAATCATACTCTTCAAGTGGTGGCTTAACATGTTGAAAAGGCTGCGAAACTTCAAGAGCAACTAGTCCAATAGACGGCGAGGCTCAGGGGATTTGTAAAGGGATATGACCTTTCTTGTGTGATTTCTGTTTGGTTTCTTTCCAAAAATGCCATTCCAGGTCAGGAATTCATTTATCTGATTTTAAACTACATATTTAGTAACAAATAAAACAGAAACCTGGGTGATGTATTTGCATTCATTGTATGTCTTTTCACCTTTAAGGAGTACCTTTCTCGCTGGCTGGCTGTTTCTGGCTGTCTCATGGAAGCATGCAAGTATTTATTATTAGGTACCTGTCTTTGTAGAAAACATAATTATGCCTTCTTAGCATTCAAGCAAATCAGCATATTGTTGAGTGTGAAGAATATAGCACTTCTTTCTTTTTTTTTAAACTCAAAAGTTTTCAAAAAATAATCTGTGTTTGGAAGGTTAATGGGAGACAGAGAACTATGAGCAACATTTCCTGCACCCTGCCCTATCTGAGTCTCTGTGCCACGTACTTTAAATGTTTCATGTCATTCCCTCTCACTCCAGCCCCCAAGGCAGATATTGTTTCCCCCAGCATACAGAAGCTGTGACTCACTCAAGGTCACAGTGCTGGGAGTCAAGCTCCACCTGAAATGGGTAGCAAGGTGGGGATTCTGCACTCTACAGTGGAAGAGAAAAAGAAGTAGCTTTCTATATTTTAGAAAAATACATCTTATATTGCTCTTAAGACACCACTCAGCAGCTGATGGAGGGAAAAACTGTCAGCTAAGGAGAACTTGAAAGAGAATGAGTTAGACTGGCAAAGATAGCTTGAAATGAGAAGGGACAAAGTTACCTTGGCATGTCAGACTTAAGCATAATAAAGAAAGTTACACTGACTGCACATTTGGGTCCTAGTGTATGGACTCTGGCTTGGGTGTGTGAGAAATTGTGGGTGGAAATTGTGGGCAGGACTTCCTCAGAGAAGGCATCCTTACTTTCCTCTATTCCCTACCTCCGCTCAGAACTGATTTGCCTACCCCAGACACCCACCTTGGCACAAAGTCCCAGTGCCCTTTGCTTCTCATTGGCAGGACCCATCACCCTCCTAATGACTTATTTCCCATTTGTGTTCCCCCCAGGGTTGGAGTGCTGACGTCTCTCTCCTTCACCACCCAACAACCTGCAGGCGGGGCCTGAGGCGGAGCTGCAAATGGAGACATCAGGCCTCTTCCCACCCTGAACACCCCAGACACACGCTCAACTCCATCCTCTTCTCCCCACCCTGGCTAGTCCTTTGCCTCCTCCTCAGGGCCGTTTGGGCAGGGAATTCTGGGGTCATAGGTACTGGGCATGGCTTAGAAAGTGAGGGCTGGGCCAGAGTAAGCTCTCTAGATTGTGAGCCCAGCGCAGGGGCCGGGGTTGTCGTGGTCTAAAGGGGATGTTGCCAACACCCAAGAAACACTGTTGAATGAATGAATGATTAACAAGTAAAGTGCTGAAGCAAAGCCACAGAAAGACAGCCCGAAGCAGCTCTCTGGGGGCCATGAACAGCAGGAGGCAGTACAGCAGGTTTCCCTGGAAGAGGGGCCATCTGCTGGCGGGGGTGGGGTGGGGGGTGGTGGGGGTGGGGGTGGGGGTGGGGTGGAACCTGCATGACTCACTCACTGCGGCTCATTGTACTCTTACTAGTATTTTTCATTACTTTTCCATAACCTTAAGGACATTCATTGCAGAGAAAATTCCCTTTACTTGAGTGTCTAATAAAGAGATAATTGTAGGCCTTCTCAGAAATGGCTCAAAACAATAGAATTTGGGCACCCTGAGAAGTAACCTGGACCTCAGATTCTTTCTCTCTCTGTGACCTATAATTTCTAGATCCACATGGCATTTCTAATCCATTCCTGAGGATGTATATAAAGTTCAGATTACAAGTGAAATTGCAAGACAAGGTAAATTCTTGCTTGTGTTACATTTACCCAGCAGGGTCTATGGGGTAGAGGCCAATCAAACAGAACTACCCTAATAAAGCAAATATAAACCTAAACAGAAATATTTGCTACATGAAAACAAAATCATCTCTCTTACAACCCGGCCAAGGCTGTATGTAATTCTGAGGTGAAAATTAAGGGATAGTGTGAAAACAGAGGATGCTGGGAGAATCTTCATAAAACAGTAGAGAAGATACCTGGAGATGAATTGGCACTGTTTATTGACCCTGATTCTTTTACCCTAAGAATACAAGAATGATTCTGAGAGATTCAGAATGTACCTCTTTTATAGAAGGAGAAAGACAAAAAAAGGAATGTATATTCAGTAGGCAGGAACTCCATTAAAAAAAGAATTGACAATCACTTAGAAGTCAGGAAGCCAATGTTAAAATCAATACATAGCTTGAGAAGGATAACATGATGCAGTGTCAAAGTGGGAAGCATTATCAGAGCTACATTTACGCTGCATCAGTCCTAAGTAGTCTCGGTCAATGCTGAAACATCTGAGAAAAGAAGGTCCGAACGCAGCTGCAGTCTGACCTAACACTCCACCCACCGAACCTCACGACAAGGGAGGAGGCGAAAACCAGGTTCGAGTTCCTCTTATACTCACATGTGCTTGGTTTTAACCTAACTGGAAAAGAACATCTCCACCCACGCCCTACCCGAGCCCTAGAATAAACAGCCTAACGACAAACAAGAACCACCACAGAACTGGGTGCCTTGTGTCCCACTCAGGTTCTTGGTGGCATTGCAAAACACAATCTGCATATTATTAAAGGGGAGGTGGAAAACAAATTGTGATTTAAAGTAAATTACATGAAATGCATTTTCATCATCTCTAGTTTCTGAGAAATTCAACATCCTCCACATATGTACACCACTGAAGAATAATTTCAGCTTATTCAGCGGAAGGGGCAGAAATACATTTCATTTGTGAAAGAGTTAACTGTACTTTGAAGCATGCCCTGGGAGGAAGGAAAGAGACTGCTGGAATGGAACCATGAAGAAGGAACTGAGTTTCTTTTCTCAACATGCAGTACCAAGCCTTTTCCCATTCGTTTTAAATTACTAAGAAAAGTAAACATTTTGGTAAATGCTTCAGAGAGATTTATAGGTGACCCTAAATGCAATCTACTTGGTGACTGACTCAATTTTTTCCTTTGGTTCTTGGTTGCAGAAAGGGCAACATTGTTACCACTTGCCTGGTCAAAGGTTATACTTCCTGCCCTCCATCAACTGGGCTGGGACATCTGAGTGTTTTTAGATACTAGTCAGGTCACCGTCCAAGGGGAATCACTCATGCTAACCATCTGATTAAGGGGCCTCTGTAATGAATACTGCTACCAGGTATGCAATTAGCCTTCCTGGCTTAACGAACTGTGTGTTCGATGTCCATCCGTGTAAGACCCCACTAAGCAGAGGCACCTGGGAGCTGGGACATTCAATAGCCATCTTTCCCTTTAAAAATTTTAATTTTAAATACATTTTAATTACACTTGTGTTTTTTTTTTGTACAATACAGTTTTTTGCTCATATTGCAGGGAATTTGGAAACTCAGAGTGCCATGTCTGGGTCATTGTTTCTCCAAAGAGGCTGCCACATGTCCAGTTTAATTACCCACTTGCAGTTCAAATTTAATGCCCAGGGCAGCAGCGTTGTGCGTGCTCTTTCCCTAAGGCCTCTTCCATGAACAGAGGAGCCTTACTGAGTACCTCCAAGAGCCAAGCACTGGCTTAAGTTCTTTACTGTATGAAGACTCATAATTATTTCTTTTTCACACACGAGGAAGCAGAAGCACAGAGAAGTGACTTGTCTAAGCTAGGGAGTGGCAGAGCCAGGATTTGGACCCAGACAGCCTAGAACCTGTGCACCTAACTGTGACCCAGATCAATAAGATTGGTCTAGAGCAAGATAGTGAAGCCCTCAAAAGTCATTCTGGGATTTCCGAAATCCTCTTTCTGCATCTCTGCTGGAAGCACCCCCTCTTGACCCTCAGACACTAAAATGCTAGACTCTGACCACAACCCTAACTCAAAGCAGAGATCTTAACTGATGATCTCCTAAGCTCAGGGCATGTCCAGTGTGTGCCTTTCTGGGTGTTTGCTTGTTGGCCTGGCTAATCCACCTAACACCCCTGCCTGTTCAGGAACGGGCCCATGGCCCAGGCTAGTCCAATCACAGTTGATCTAAGTCTTCTTTTTTTGAAGCCAAAAGAAAGGAGGCTGTTTTTTTACGCGGGACTTGGACCTGGGAGCAGGAGCAGCTGCATCTTTGTGGACCATTTTGAGCCTGTGGTGGGCATTGGCAATGCAAGAGGAGGGGAGCCCAGCCAAGAGCCAAGAGTCCAGCTGGGTCTGGTGTGGGTTCTACCCTGGACTTCTCAGCTGTGGCCCAACTAATTCCCTTTCTGCCGAAGTAGTTTGCACTGGGCTTTCTGACACCTGCCTCAGAAAGGTGTCCTCCTTTTTGCTTCCAGACAACATTTTAATTTTCACCAGAAAAATAAAATCATTTTATTTTTGCCTGATGAAAATAAAAATGTCCCGTGGCAAAGAGAAGCACTGTAACCCTTCAAAGAAACAAGGAGTGGGTTGGATGGCAGAATAGGAGGAAAGGGGAAGGAATTAATGCTGAAAAACTACAACAATGGCATTTATTGTCTCTTTTAATAACCCCAGTGATCTAGCAAAGGTGGCATTATCTTCAGCTTCCAGTTTCCAGAGGAAACTGAGGCACTGGATGGGTAAGTAGTATCACCTATTTCCACTGCTCATAAGTGGCTGATCCAGTCTTCAGACCTGGGCCCACCTGGATCCAAGGGCCGCAGCTGACTTTACGCTCTTGGGGTTGCTCTGCAAAGTGCCATGTGAAATGGAGGACACAGGGAGTGAATTTGTCCAAGGTGCTCCTCATTTGATGTGCCCTGGACATATTCAAAGCATTTACCTTGCTTCTTGGGCTGAGTCCAGTGGATGGCATATATAGTTCTGGGGGGAAGGGTGTTTCCAGCCTGGGGCAAATCCCCAATGAAACTGGTGAAACTGAAATAAGTCAAGGGAAAGGGTAGGTTGGGAGAAACCATTTATATTGCTCACAGCCTGCTCAAATTCCCTGGCCAAGCTCGGCACCACCTGTCTCCTTTGGTGGGGCTTCGCCCTGCTGCCACAGTGCACCCTCCACTTCCTGCCTGCCTCTTCTGGGAGGAACTCCATTGGCAGGTCCTTGGTGGCTGGCAGACATCCGACCAATTACGTGCCAGGAATGGAGGGGAGGAGGACAGTGGCCGTTTTCTTTCCACCCTTTGCCCCAGATCGATCGGAGGTTCTACAGCAGTAAACACCTATTGATATGTAAATGAATTAGGGCTACGTGGGAGATTCTTGAAATTCTGTCATTTACCCCACAGGCAGGTGGACGTTATCTCCAGTTTTTGGACATGGGCTCCTGTCATGTAGGCAGGATCTGGGCTAACACTTTGGTGGTGGAGATTGAGAGGAAAAGATGAATGTGAAAATGTGATGCATTCAGAGAAACAGTGTTTCCTGATGGTCACAGAAGATGCAGAGAAGACAATGTGGGCTCAATGTGACTCTTTCTGACTCAGTGTGCCTTTTTTTTGGACCTGGGATGAGTCTGAAATGCCTGTTGCCATGGTAACAAGTAAATAGAGCACTTCAGTAAATTGAGGAAGAAAGAAGATTATTTTTCATATTTAATTAATACTGAGGCAAATAATTTGTTAAGCATTTTAAATGTTGTACTGCAAGGATAGCTCTGTACTAGGTACTTTGAGAATATTGAATACAAGGGAAATTTTTTGAAAGAGCCAAAATACATGGAACCATAGAGCAATTGAATAGAAATGCATGATCAAGAGAAGATAGAAATATGTGAATGCATATTTCAGAGTACAGCACAGGTAACAGGAGTGATAATGAGTTAAATGAGGCTGGCCAAAGGCAACTTTTTGGATGTCTTAAGTTTTGAGCTGACTCCTAAGAATTGACCTGATCGGTAGAAGTAGGATGGGGACGATGTATTTTGGTAATGAGCAATACAACAGCCAAGTCACTTTATTCTGTGAGCAAGAAAAGGGCACAGCCAGGTCTCTGGAGTAGGGATGATGGAAACTGAGTTTGTAGCCAGATTTACATGATACGTATCTGAAGAAAAGATGGGGAAAGGAGGCCTGTCATGAAGTTGATAAAGCCCTGGAATGACATTCGGAAGGTCTTCCTTGGGATGGTAATTGGGGAAATATGAAAAAGGTGAACCTAAAGAAATGGGAATGACTTTTCTGATTCTTGCCCAAGGAGTGTGTGTTCCATTGGTATGTCAATCAGACCAGGTCTTATTCATTTTCCCTTAGGGTTTGCCACTCTGGGGGTATTGATATTTACTGAATGAATAAGTGAAAGAAGGAAGAAAGGAAGGAAGGAAGGGAGCATGGCTGACTAAATGGAGAGAGGATGCTTCAGAAGTAGGAAAAGGATTATAGTTACTGATCAATACTGGAAGCTATGGAACGATCAAGAAGATTCAGAATGGGGTAGAGCCTTTTTTCTTTACACAGGTGAAGAAGTCATGAACTCGATGGGAATGGTGGTTTCCCTTTGTGGTGGCCCAGGTGGATGTCAAGCTGGAGAGCATGGGTATTTTTGACCCAGGAAGATGGCCTGTTTACCCCAGATCTTCAACTTCCCCACCAATTGATATCCATATCCTTGCTAATTCCTGCTTCCTTCTCACAGGAGAAAGACATGTCAGGAGCTGAGTTCCAGGTCTTGCTCCCCACAGACACATGTGCTTTGGCATAAAAGTTATTTTGTGTGGAATACCTCAGGATTCTTTAACTCTGCTTAAGTCTTAACCTGCTTAAAGTCTTTTGCACACTTGCCTTCCCTCTTCAAAGGGCATTTCACTTTTCTTCAAACATTTTCTAATACACTTGAACAAATCAATTAAAAGAAAAAGCCACCTTGTGGTTTCCGACAGATTTCTTGACTTTATAGGAGGTTGAATCTCTTCCTATGAACATCCTAAATCAGCAGACTTTCCCTTCATCTTTCCTTGTTCTTCCCAGTGCAGGAAATTGCCAGTAAATGGAGTCCCTCCCGTAGAATGCCCAGAGTGGCCACAGGGACAGGGTCCTCTGATCCTTCCCCAGGTGGATAGCTCTGTGTTCAGGGCTCCATGCAGCTCCAGTGATCCTGGGAAATGGAATTCCTTTCCCAAGCTGGGGCCCCTGAATTGCTGTTTTCTTCTTACATTATTTCATAGATAATCTGAGTTAATTCCTTCAGGGTTCTTACACATTTAGCCCTTGCCTCTTAATTCTGCTGCTATCCTCCACTTAAATGCCCAAGGCAAATTCCCTAAACTCATTCCAGGGCTGATCCTTATTTTCTTGCATAAAGATAGAGTCACATTAAAGATACAGTTTCTTTAAGTGAGGTTCTTATGCATATATATTTTCTTCTGTATTGAGCGGTTGACTGTTATTTTTTTTATAATGCCATATCCTTTCTAATCAAGCTTTTCAAAATGAACCTTTGCTTTCTGTTTCTTTTCAATCATCTTGGGGGAAATAACTCATCACGGTTTTTAGGGGTAAGGATGCTTAAGCCAGGAACTGAAAAATACTACTTTTCCATTTCCCTTGTCTTTTGGGGATTAAAACAATTTGGCATAGGAACATTCTGAGGGCTTTGAAGAAATAGCAACTTCTATAAATCAGTTCATTAGGCCCTTAATTTCTGTAACATTTGTCTTTCTGGCTTAATTGCAAACTTTTTGAAAGTGGGGATTGGTTCTTCCTTTCTTTCTTTCCCCCACACACCTACGATCGGCTCCTCCCCACTGTGAGGGTGGCTTCACATGTATAGCTGGCGTCCTGGTTAAGGTAGATGCTAATTCCTATGGTGGTGGCTCTGTGTTTGTGTGTTGAACGTAACACCTTAAAATGAAAGAACTTCAAAAATGAATTTTAGTCAGTATATGGCATGTGTTGGCATAATCACTATAATTAGGATATTTTTTACCAGAATTGTCAGAAAACCCAACTCATAGTAATGTAAACAATAAACAAGGTATTCCCAGGACATTTGCAATTTACCCTTGTTTTTTTGCCTAAATTATTAATAGCACTCCTTTCACCCTTGAAAGTGCCCAAATTTGGACAATAAAGTACATGGTCAGCTGTATTAGTGTTCAAAGGCTGCTGTAACAAATTACCACAAACTCAAGCGTCTTAAAACAACACACACCCATACCACACAGTTCTGGGGGTTAGAAGTCCGATATAGGTCTCACTGGGCTAAAGGCAAGGTGTCGGCAGGGCTCCTGTGCTCTGCAGGCTCTGGGGCAGGGCCGTCTTCCGGGCCGCCCCCAGCTGCTGGACGCGGTCTGCGTTCCGCAGCTCAGGGCCCAGCAATGTCCCACTGAGTCCTCCTCGGGCTGCCGTCTTGCTGGTCCTTTCTCTGATTCTCTCTCCCACTTTAATGAATGCTTGTGATTACACTGGCCCATCCAGGATAATCTCCCTATCTTAAGGTCACCAGCTGATGAGGAACCTTGATTCCATTTGCAACTTTAATTTCCCTTTGCCCTGTAACCTAACATGTTCTCTGGAGCCAGGGATGAGGGTGGGACATCTTTGAGGCCATTATCCAGCCTACCATTTTATTCCTTCCAGCCATTAAGGGCTTTATTGTCATCCCTATCAAGAAGTCCAGGAGCAGAGTGGCTCCAGAGGACACGCTCACAGCGGCACAATAGCGTCATGGACCCTGCTGCTTACGTCTTTCTGCAGCTCCATCTTCAGCATGTCAGCTTGTCTTTTGGCTTAGGGTACAAGCTGGCTGCCACATTTTTAGAAATGATATACACACAGCCACATCTAGCTGAAGCAACCAAAAGGCATGAGGAGGCTATTTCTTCCCACATATCTCTTTACCAGTGATGAGAAACTTTTCAGAAGCCCCCCAAGAAGTTTCACTGGGCAGGATTGTTGCACACCACAGGCCACCCTCTGAAGCCTATAGCTGGTGGAGTGGAAGCCAGGGGATATGGGGTTTCTCAAGGGAAGGACAAAGGGCTCTCAGGCACGCAACCAGCAGTGAATGCACACTCAAAGACACGCAGCACTCAAGGTGAACAAATCTAGCCACTGCATGTTGGTACCTGGGACTTTGAACCTCCAGGCTACTCTTCTGGTATTTCTTTGTTTCTATTTATGAAATTCTTTAGGGTTATAAATTAGGATTATAAGTTATTTTGAATGGCAGCTCCAGAAATCTCAGGCTCAGCGAGAATGTTTTCTGTTTTTCACAGATGGAGGAAGTAATCACTGCAAAACCAAATGTTATTCACCGAAGATGGCCTGGCCCTCTTCCCTGCAGTGAGCGTCATTTTGCTTGATGCTTCTGAGCCTCACTGTGACTGCTTTCACATTCTAGTCCTGCTTTATGACACTGTCTAGAGTGTGAAGGTACGTGTAATTCTGCAGTATAAAAGCAGAGCTGGTCAGCATGTTTTTGTATTTTATAATAATCTTGCAAGTTTTCTGTGTCATCCATGCTTGAAGCTCCAGTGACTATAGTAGCTCATCATCTTGTGCACCTCGGTGAACTTCTAGAACAAAAGCTACAGCTGCATAACACAGATCAGTCTATTCTAGTAAGCAAATGGGCTTTATGTTTCTGTTATTATTACTGGCAAAAAACCTGGTAAAGCACAAGAAGTCATGAGCTATAAGAAGCGCATTGCTTTATGCCCCCGTGACAGTCCAGGGGAAATGACAAGCCAGCACAGTTTAATAGCCAAGAATGACACAGAGCAGCTCGTCACCCCTTGGGCCATTAATACCATAAGAAAATTGCCACTGAGGTGATTAGGATGGAGTAGTGAAAACTGTCAGTGAAGTGTCCCATCCCAGCTTTTCCACTGTTGTGGAGAAGGATGCAGTTTTCTCAGATCATTTCTCAGTGGGAAAAACTGGTTCAAAATATGAATATACTATTTATGAACCCAAATTATTATCTTCATATAAATGCATTCAGTTAATCAGTAAGTGTTATTGAGAGCATACTGTGTGGCAGCTACCATTCCAGGCTCTTGAGATAGGTCAGTGAACCAACACAATACTCCTTCCCTCATGGAACTTACACCCACATGGGAGACTGAATAAAAGGTAAATGCAACAAATCAGGACATTGTATGGTGTATTAGAAGGTGGTAAGTGTTCTTGGAAAAGAAAAGACTAAGCAAGTTCAAGGGGATCAGAAGTGTGGGGCGAGTGGCAGAAAGGGCAGGTTAGTGTTCACAGTTTTAAACAAGGTGCAGAGGGGGTATCACAGTGCAGGTAGATATTTAAGCAAAAAATTGGAGGTGAGGGAGATAGCCATGCAGAAAGGAGAAATATAAATCAGATTGTATCTCTCTCAACATCCTCTTCACATTTAAGGCCTTTCAAAGTCTTCCCATTGTTCCTGCAGGGAAGTCTAGACCCTTTAACAAGATCTCATAGAAGATAATTTCTTCTTCTCTCAAACTTTATCTCATTCTTCAACTCTGCAGCCCATACATTACTCCAGCCACGCTGGTCAACCTTCTGACCCTTTCAGACCCCCTCTCTCTGCTCCCTGAGACACTATTCCCTGGAGGTTCAGCATGACTGGCATTTGGCATCTTCTTTCTCACCTTTCAGGTCTCAGCTGGAATGCCATCTTCTGAGGGGCTTCCTCTACTCAGGAAGTCTACATTGGCCAGTCCCCAGTTATACTACCATTTCATGCTTTTGATTTTTATCATAATCTTATATTTTCTCGCTTATGTATTTGTTTCCTTATGTTGTCTGTCACCTTTAGACTGTGTCATGCAAGTACACATAGAAAGTGACATTATCTATTTTATTCCTTATTTCATCTCTAAATTTAGTACACAGTAAGCACCTAATCCATTTGATAAGTGGACAAATGCATATGTGCTTGGGAGTCTGAGGCTTGAAGGCCTGTTGGTTTGTACCAATTGAAGAATGTTTGCCAACCCCGTTCTCCCTACTGTCACACGAAACACTAGACATACCTAACAGTTTTGGGATGTTGTAGAGGCAACGATCATGGATGTGAGAGCGTTGAATCACACAGTCTGTTCACTCCTACCAAGAGACCCACTGTTAGTCAGACCTGGGGGGGGACAGTGGGTTTACAGAGAGATCAACCCCAGGACATACTGTAAGTGACTGACAGGGCAGCTGTTTAATAAAACACCTGATTCATAGCAGATTAAATTAGAAAGTGAGATGAATGTTCACTGCTATTTCAGAGGTTATCTGTCTCCCTGATTTAAATCTATATCTGTTCTCTATCTTCTGTGTATCTATGTATGTATCTATCTATATCTATCTATCTATCTATCTATCTATCTATCTATCTATCTATCTATCTATCTATCTATCTATCTATCTCTCTATCATCTATCGATCTATCTATATCTATCATCTATCTATCTATCTATCTATCTATCTATCTATCTATCTATCTATCTATCTATCTATCTATCTCAATCATCTATCTATCTATCATCTATCTATCTCAATTATCTATCTATCATCTATCTATCTATCTCAATCATCTATCTATCATCTATTTATCTATCTATATCTATCTATCAATTATCTATCTATCTATCTATCTATCTATCTATCTATCTATCTATAATCTATCTATCTATCTATCATCTATCTATATCTATCATCTATCTATCCATCTATCTCTATCTATCATCTGTCCATCTATCTCTATCTCCTCTATCTATCAGGAAGATTCTGGACTAGAATCTTGTCAAGGCTTGGCACTGTTCCCGACAAAATCAAGACTAACAGAATATCAGTGCAACTGGGTAGACACAGGAACTTGTGATTACGTAGCTATAGGTGGTACCACTTGCTTAGTGTCTGCTTCTTTCAGGACAGCTGTTCTTGGTAATATGCTTTACTCTTCTGAAATGAGGTGAAAGAAACCAAGAAAAGCACAAAGATGGGGACTATCTCCATGGGTTTACTTTCCTCAAGGTTCTTTAGAAACCAAATCAAATGTGACTGGCTTTCAGAAGGCATTCTACTAGAAGAGTCTGTAGGGTTAAAGGATATGAATATTTTAAGGCAATACTTTTTGTCAAAATGCTTTCCATAAAGGTTTTTTAGAAATTACATGGATGGGTGGGTAAATAAATGAAATAAAGATGGCATGTTATTTGAGGAGGCAGCATGTTGTAATGGAAAGCTCAAAGTCTTATGATGGCTTCATGACATGTCTGAAACTGGAATAACTCAGAGGAATTAGCATAACCTCTGAAAAAGAATATTGCATTTTAAAAAAACATGCGAGAAAGCAACTTCCATCTGTACATTCAAACAGGAATGGCATGCCCAGTTTTTCACCTATGCATTAGCAAAGATTAAAAGTAACACTTTTCATGGTAAGGGCATTGTGAGAAGGATGTCTCAGCCTGTGGTGTGGACTGATACTACCTTTTCAGAAAGGAATTTGGTAAAATGTACCAAGTATCTTAAAAATTCCTGTACCCTTTATTCCAATTATTCATCTCTTGATTTTCTTGAGGAGCATTATTTGTTTATGAAAAGGTTTACTGCAGTGCTTTTTATAATGGTGGAAAACTGGCAGCATCCAAAAATACATGAGTAGAAGTTAACTAAATGTATGGACTATCTGTATAATAATATACTATTGTACCATTCAAACTTATGAGTATGATGTAATGTTAAATAAAAAAATCAAGATATAAAATTACATATAGACAATGAATTCAACTATGAGAAAGAAAGTATGCTGGAAAACCATTGGAAGGAAATTTGTGAAAATACCAAGTTATTGCCTCTGGATGGTGGAATGATAGTTTTTTTCCCCTAAACAGTTTTCATACCTTTCCAAATCTCCCTTGACAAGCATGGGTTATTTTGATCCTCATGAAAATAAAAGTTTTATTGAAAACTTCAGAGGCAGAACTAGGTTCTAATGTAGGCTTTACTGTATACTAGTTGTCTGATATTTGGTCAGTTATTTAATGTCTCTGAGTCTCAGTTTATCATCTGTAAAATGGGAAAACTAACTGCCAGCTTGCAGTGTTGCTGTTAAGTGATGTTTAAACAAGATACTATAATTAAGGAGCTTTGCGGAATTGCTGGCACAGGTTAGACAATAAAGAGCATTTAGGATAATTTTTACCCTGGGGTTCGAGGTGATCAGAAGCTGATAGAAGTATTTTTTTTTAAACTTTACCAAATTAATCTTTTATTTTTTACTGCACACATCAACACTGTACAGAAAAAAAGATAAGGAATCATTCAATGTTAAACTCTAGTTAATTACATATGTATCTTCTTCTGATACTTACAATGTAGAGACCTAAATTTTTATGTGAATATGATCAGGAAACAGAATAATTTATGTTCTATTGAACATTTTTTGGTCTCACTTCAACATTTTGGATGTAATTTTACATATGTCAGTATTATTTAAAGGCTATATAAAATCTATGATAGCAGTAACAATCACCAAAATGTACTTACCCATTTCCTTAGTAAGTTGAGATATTAAAAAAACAAAATCTTATATTAATGGAATTGCTAGAAACATGTTTGTTCAAGTAGTTTTTTTTCTTTTAAATATTTTCCTGGGCATGTACTACTCAAAATGAGTTAGTCAAAAGACAGTTTGATCATAGAGCTCTTGTATTCTTCTAAACAAATTCTTTAGAAAGACTAATATACAATGTTACTACTATGAGGATACATGCAATTAAAAACTTCTTTTGCTAATATAATAGCTTGAACTAGGTCAGAGTTGTTCCAATTTGCATTTTTAATATTAGGAAATCTTAACATTATTCTAAGCATTCACTTTTATTTGTATCTTCTCATCTGTTTTCTGTCCTTTGGTAAATCCACCTAATAAAAAGTGGAAAGTATTATCGATTTGCATCCACTTCAAAAAATATTAAACACTTTATTCATGTATAATGCAAATAACTTTATTATATCTCTTCTTTTGTCTTCCTATTTTGGATACCTTTTTCATTTTTCCTTTATTTGATCTCATCTACCTTGTCAATAATATTCTTCAATCGCTACCAAGTTCCTTTGTACCACTACTGGGATGAGGACTCTAGTCTTTTTAAAAAAATTTATATTGTTTCATCATATGTGAAGTAGATTGAATTTCTTTTTCCATATGGATATCCAGCTGATCTTTCCGCCAGTAGTTATTGACTATTTATTTATTTTTCTACTGTTTATTAGTCTTAAACTTTCTGTTCAGCATTATAGACTATGTAGGAACATTACTTAATAAGGCAAGATTATTTTCATTGAAGGCTTTTTAATACTGGAAAGATAACTTTATCACTAGAAATGCCTATTTTCCGTATGAAAAAAGAACTTATTTCCCAAGACTCTAAAGTGATCATTTGAATGGAGGAAGACCAGTTTGGATACAGTAGGAAAGCTACCAGTTCCAGCCAGGATATTCTTAGAGATAGCAAGCATTGTACGCAATCTATTGTATATAGTCTGTATGTAATCTGTTTGTATGTATTTTAAAGAATTCATTAAGTAGATTACAGCTTATTTTCAGATAATTACATGGTCATTGTAGCAACAGAGTTTGCACTGTCTATATGCAGATCCCTTTGATAGCTTCCCATTTCTTATAAGGTAAAATGAAAACTCCATCCTGTGGCTTCATCACTGAGCTCCAACTTCCCATTCAGCCTCTTTTGGCTTACCCATTCATTATTCCTGGTCACTGGGACTCACCCGTTTGCACTTTGTCCCTGAAATCTTTGAGTCAGGGTTCCCTTACCATATTGGTTTGGACACTTTACAGAGATCACTTAAGTAATTAACTGAAACAAAGGGCAAGGTTTATTTCTATTTCCAGTACAAGTCTGAGCTGGTGGGCAGGCTGGGAGTAGGTTGTGCTGTTCCATTGGGTCATCCAGGGACCAAGTACTTTCTACTTTGTTGCTTGCCAGCCCCTAGGGTTGACACTCTTGTCCAAATAGTCCCTATTTAGACCATTAACACCTACAGCTCAGCCCCATGGGAAGGGCTAAAATAGGCAATAAGTAACAAGGGAATTCTTTTTAAGGATATAATCCAGAAATTGCAAACATTACATTTTCCTCCTTCAGAATTTAATAACATGACCCTAATTAGCAAAAAGGGAGTTTGGAAATAGACTCTCTTGTGACCGTGTTCTCAGTTAAAACCAAAGTAGAGATAGGGTATGGGAGTGTACTCCATTACGCAAAGATGGAGAGACTGGGGATGCCTTCCCCATTACCTACCCCACTTTCTCTGTGAAGTCTTTCCTACGGTCCTGAGGTAGAATTAGTTTCTCTGTCCTCTGGGTCCCATATTTATGGTAAATAATTTTGTGTATCTCTTTCTCCCTTAACTTTGCTCTCATTGACGGCAAACATAATGTTTCCTTCTTCTTGGCACTTATCTTCTCATTTCATACTTAGACAGATATTATTACTTTATAATGTCAGACATTATCTATCAGGTGCAGACTTCTCACTTGGAAGATGAAGCTGTAGCTCTCACCTTCCTCCCATAATACACACATCTGTCCTCATCCACTCAGTGTAATTCTATAGTAATTTTATTTATGACATTTGCATTGTGTTTAAATAATTATAACTATCTATGTACTATTTATGTGTTGTACCATGTTGTGTAATTTGGTAACTCTATCTTGTACAATATTTTGTTTTCCCTAGAGAATTATTTCTTTTAAAAACTTGTTATTAAATAGCTATGTATTTATCACTGAATTTAATCCAAATTTTCCCCAAATTGCACAAGTGTTCAAACACATTTTTAAGCATAAATTTCATCTTATTGAAGAAAACAAGCCTTCTGATGTGCTCTGTCTGGGACTGTTTGTTTTCTAGGCTTTTTGTTGATGAGTACTGTTCTACTGTATAGATGTTTATAAGATAAAATGAAAACTCCACTGCGTGACTTTATCACTGAGTTCCAACTTCCCATTCCGCCTTCTTTGGCATCCCCATTCATCTACCTCTAAATGTTTCCAATTACTCATACATATTACTGATTTTTTTTAGCTTTCACCCTGCTTGTATATATACTCAGTATATTTATACTACCATACAAATATATTTTGCACATTATAAAATGACACACACACATCTAGAAGTTAAGAAAAGATGAGAAACAAATAACTATAACCTATTATCTTCTTGCATACCAGTGTATCATCCTGATTAGTCTGCAGATATACACATTGGGTGACCATTTCCCACGCCACTTGGATGTACATTGCCACTTGGCTACTATACTTACAATGTTGCCGAGGTGATTCATTATCTTTCCCCTGAATTCAGCTCCTTCTCTTGGTCTCCCTGAGCATGAGATCAGTTTTTTTTTTTTCACTCAGTCAGGTCACATTAGTAAGAATTACCTTCATCCATCTCTTTATTTTTCCTTATAATCTCTAACCCCAAAATATCTCTAGCATTGATACAATAGATAGCCCATCATTACTTCTGTGTGTACACGTTCTATTCACATTTACTACTTCTTGGGTCAACTGTGAAAAATTACGTTTTTTTCAGGAAATCATCTATTTTCTTTAGGTTTTCCAATATATCTCTGTAAGCTTAATGTGTATTATAGTCCTTTTAGCTTCTCTAGAACTTATTAGGTCCTTTTTTTTCATATTCCTAATTTTACTATTTTTTTTTCCTTAACCAAACTTGTAAGGGAGTTACCTATTCTATTAGTCTTTTCAAAGAACCAGTTTCTAAATTTGCATAGTTTCTACTGATTTCAGCTTTAATCCCCCTAAGGTATAGTTTAGAGCATGCCATTCCTTTCTTGGTAAGCCCTCAGTGGCTCCCCATGGCTCTCTGAATTAAGTCCACACTCTTCAGACAGGCACTCTTGGCTGTAAGGAGATGTATACTGAATGCAGCTCTTTCTCCATTGTCAGAGAAGGAGAGCTATAGTTGTGTGGAAAAGAAATCCATGTCTGCAAACCAGCCTGTAATCTGTTCAGCTACGTTATATAACACCTTTTATGTTTAACGCTGGGGCAGATCCCTGACCTTTGGCAAGGTTGTGAAATAGACCTTGCTTTTCTGAAAATTGGGGATATAAATAATATTTATATAGAGGTCTACAATACCATAGGATCAGTTTCATGAGCTGTAATTAAATAGGACTCTTGCCATAAATTCTTTAGTTCTTGATGGCATGCAACAGCTGGTGACCTTAGTTTTTTAATAGTGTTTTCAGGGGAGGAGGGAAGAAAAAAAAGAGGGTCATTAATGTGGTCTAACCTCTGAGACTTTTGTGAATAGTTTGGCCTAGTATATACCTCCACTAAGTGAGACATCTGTTCATTCTGTCTGCAGCAATTGGTATTGGCATTGAAGGGGGCCTAAACAAAAGGATCGTCCCAGTCACCATCTCCCCATTTGATTGAAAGACACTATTTGTCATTTTTGGTGGACTTAGCCAATTGAGCTGCTTTTTTCTTTTTTTCTTCCCAGAGTAACATTCTCAAAAACCGATGTTGCTAATTGATCTGATATCTCTTTTTACTTTCTATGAGAAAAAAATACCACCAGTTGCCAAAAAAATTGCCATATTCAGGAGAGGGTGTCTAGGTTCCTTGTGAGTGTTCCTGAAGGTGTTGCATGATAACGTCATTGTCATGACTGCCTCCTCGATGGTGTTCTGCCCTGACTGTGTTCCCAGGCTCATTATGAATCGCTAGGCATAGCAGGTAACTAACTGGTGGTCTAAGACATTGAGGAGATTTACTGACATGAGTGTGATAGAAAACAGGTATGAATTCATGTGTAATTTGTACCTGAGTGTTTTATGTGTGATAGATTGATCTGTGCTGATTTTGGAAGATGGCTATGCTGAGAAAGTTCCTAGCTACTGAAGAATATGGAGATAAAATGTTATTTAAGTGTTTATTTCAAACTTCAAAAATTACATATTTTTATTTGATTTGCTTCTGACCACAAAATTAATATTCAGTATAAAAATTCAGATGAAAAAGATGAAAACAAAACTCATCCAAATTCCAGAGAAAATCATTCTTAATGATTTATGTCCTTATAATCTTTTTTCTAACCACATGTCAACTTAACAAAAATGCAAATCTCCTAGATAAACTCTTTAGTAACATGCTGTGACAGCTTTCAAAAATGGTTACAGACTTTTTGATACTCTTTCTACTGTTCTCTCACCTTGTACCCCATCAGGCTGTGACTCACTTATAATCAATAGAATGTGACTGAAGAGACTCTGTGACTCCCCAGGCCTGGTCAGCAAAAGTAAATTCAGATTCTGCCTTGTTCCTCCTAGCACTTGTGCCGGAGTCCTGAGACGCCAGAAAGAAATTCCACTGCCTGAAGCCCCAAGGCTAGAAGGGAGCCCACGCCCTGCAATGAGGCCAGGTTAGACCCTGCAGCCATTAGCCCATGTCACCTCCTGCTGACAGTCATCCTGGATCCCAGTCTAGGCGAGCCCTTGGATGGTTGGGCTTTCATTGTATTTGCAGTCACCTAAGACTCCAAGCAAGAAGCACCCCACCGAACCCATCCCAAATGCCTGACCTGCAAGTTTTATTTTTAAAATTTTTTAAGATTTAAAAAATGTTATTAAAGTATCGTTAACATACAATCTTATGTTGGTTTCAAATGTACATCGCAGTGGTTCAGCAGTCCCCATGATTAGCTTATATTGTGCTTGTGAATTACTATGCCCTTTTACGCCCTCCCCTTCTCCTCCTTCCCCATCTCCACCCCTCCCCCTTGGTTATTAGTAGTCACTTCTCAGTGTCTGTGAGTCTAATGTTGTTTTGTTCTTTCTGTTTTGCTTTGTTTTTATATTCCACAAGTAAGTGAAATCATGTGGTATTTGTCTTTCTCCACCTGGCTGATTTCACTGAGTATAATACCCTCTAGTTCCATCCATGTTGTTAGAAATGGCAGGATTTCTTTTATTTTTATGACTGAATAATATTCCATTGTGTATATGTACCACATCTTCTTTTATTATTATTATTATTTTTTTATTTTGCTATTATTAATGTACAATTACATGAGCAATATTATGGTTACTAGACTCCCCCTATTATCAAGTCCCCACCACATCTTCTTTATCCATTCATCTATTGATGGATACTTAGGTTGCTTCCATATCTTGTCTATTGAAAATAATGTGGCAATAAACATAAGGGTGCATATGTCTTTTTGAATCTGGGATTTTGTTTTCTTTGGGTAAATTCCTAGGAGTGGAATTACTGGGTCAAATGTTAATTCTATTCTTAGTTTTTTGCTGAACCTCCATACTGCTTTTCTCTGTGGCTGCACCAATTTGCATTCCCACCAACAGTGTAAGAGGGTTCCCCTTTCTCCACATCCTTTCCAGCACTTGTTTTGTCTTGTCTTTTGGACAGTGGACATTCTAACTGGTGTGAGGTGATGTCTCACTGTGGCTTTAATTTGCATTTCCCAGGTGGTTAGTGATGTGGAGCATCTTTTTATATGCCCTGACCTACAAGTTTTTAAGAAAAACAAAATGGAGTAATTGGGGTGATTTGTTATGTAGCAATCATAACCAGAACACATGCTTGAAACAAACAAACAAACAGACTTAAAGTGTGCTGTGAGCTCTTTACATTCATTCTATTTCTTTCTGCATCATTTTAGTGGTTGCCAAGCTGTTTTATTGTATGGAAATAACATACTACTTTTAAGTTAATCCCTCAATGTTGAATATTAGCTTACTCTACCTTATAACTAAAATTTTTAGCTAAATCTTTGAACATACCTATGATTTAATTCTTAAGATAATTTACTAAAATTAAAAAAGTAGAAGTGCCAGAGTCATTATTTTTGGAGAGTGCATGGGCTTCAGAATCATCACGCTTGAGTTCTGCCTCACAGTTCCACAGCTTGCATGACCTTGAGCAAATTCCTTCAACTCTCTGAGCTTCATTTTAACCATGTGTGAGCTGGAGATAATACCTACTTCAAAGAATTGCTGTGAAAATTAAATGAGGTACAGTATTAAAGTGTCAAGCACAGAGTGTCCATTTAAAATGGAAACCATTCTTCTTGTAATTACTTGCTGAGAGTGAAATAATCATCCCGAGATTTCTTTTTCTTACTCTTCCCCACCTACTGGGTGACTCTGCTTTCCTCCTGGGACTTACCATGACTCTTGTCCTCTCAGGCCTTGCACACTGCTGGTTGATCAATCTTGGGTGAGTGGCATCGGACAAATGTTAAATGTATTACTTCTGCCAGTTAGTGGAATACATTTTAAGGGGCAGTTCTTGAAAGTAGAGCATCTTGTCAGCTCTGGACAAGTTCACTCTTGATTTGGTGGGACCAAAAAATGACAATGGAACTTCCTTGGGATGAAAGGGTTTATACCCAGCTTTATTTCCATGGTGGCAGGTCAAGTGCTAGAATCCTGTCTGCCTCAGAGTGAGTCCGCATGCAGCAAGTTGGTCTCTGTCTCTGGACCTCTCTGTCCCTGCAGCCGTCTCAGTCTCTGTCCTCTGCACTGTCACCCCTCCAGCTCCTACTCTCCTGCAGCCATGCAGCCCAGAGCGCTGGGCAAAGCTCTTCATATAGAGTCAATAATAATGTAGTGCCCATATGTGTGCAGTAGGCAAGCCGACTAGTGTCAGGTGAGAGTCCTGGCCATAGGAACTTTCATTTTCTCTACACAGAGGCATCTTGAAAACAAGTGGAACTAAGTCCCTGGTGCTAGGACTCCTAGCACCTGCTGCACAGAGGGAGCAGATCGTCCCATGGAGGAAGGCCACCCTGTCATCACACCCTTCAAACCACATGCCTCGGGTGCTTCCAGTCATGAGACAAACGCAGTTCTCGGGTAACCTGTGTGGGACAAGCTGGCCCTTCCTTCTCAACAGGAGGGAAGTGAGAAAAGAAAAATACACCGACAGTTCTTTTACATTAAGTTTGAATTACTTTTGGGAGACACCACATGAGCTCTGAAAAGTGTGTGAAAGGAAAAGCAGTCACAGATGTGGGGCAGGACTGGGTGGCAGCTCTCCCAGCTCTTTGGAGCGTGTTTGGCTCTGGGGAGCTGAGAAGGGCTGTTGTCTATGAATGCTGTTTGCACGTTACCAGCTGGTGAATGGGAATGAATGATATGAAGATTTTCTGAGCCATTTCCATTTCTCTATCCTTTTTTATTTTCAGTCATTCCAGAAAGCAGGATGAATTGAAGAGTAAAAAAGGGAAAACTTTCTGCATCTTTAACTTTCTTGAAGCCTTGATATGAGAACCAGGCCTTGGCAGAAAGATGTTTACTTTCCCCAAATCTAGACAGTCTTACTGCAAATATGCTATTATGTACCAGCTATTGAACCTTCTTTAGACAAGGATGTTCTTTTTTTAAAAACAATGCAAGCAACTGAAAAAATAATTATTTTCATTTTGGGTATTTCCTTTTAATCTTTGTCTACATACTCATGTTGCAGAGTTGGAAATTCCTTATGCTCATATGTGCAAAGATATGTAGTCTTTTGCTTTTGTAAGAACAATTTGACCTTCCTCATGAACCTACATTTGTGTCTTGGTAGCAGGAAAAAAAGTGTTAAAGACTGGATTTTTGCTAACTAGTAAATTTAGTCTGATGTAATCATTTAAACAGTCTTTATAGCTGTTCAGATGCTTCAGATAAAATGGGCCCTGCTCAGGCCTGCCCCTACCCTTGTCCTCTCAGAAGGATCTGGATGTTTGAGAGATGAAGTAAAAGAAGTTGGGGATCCTTGAATCTTCAGATTCTCTTGGGATCTTAATTTATCACTGTTACAAAATTGTTGGTCTGCTTGTTGGCTTTGTAGCAGGGTGACTACCCAGGCAGGACTGGTCTCGCAGTGAGTGCTGGCTGGCAGCCGGGGTCAAGGTCAGCTACTGGTAGAGCCTTTGGTCTGTGTAGGCAGGGAGGAGATCTCTGCTAGTAACTGGAGTCCCTCACCTTGACTGTAATGGAGCTGCAGGTGCTTTGAGTCTGTGGTGCGGTGCCTCCGGCCCTGCACTAGGCCTTCCACTTTCTTGCCCTTGGTGGGCCTCAGGCTGGTTCTCAGCTGCTACCGCCTGCATCGGCCTCACGGGCGTGCAGGGACTTATAGGTCCTATCCAAGCCACACAGGCTCTGGGGTGACCCAGGAAAGCCCTTCACTCACTACTCATGCTGAACTCCAGAGTTTATCTGGTGTGACAGCCTCTGGCTGGGTGTGGGCCACCTCCTTCCAGAGTCCAAAGCCCTCCTCCCTTCAGTCTCCCTCCCACCATACAAAGCCTGGCCCTCCTCTTCTTGTGGGGAAGGAACCTTCCTCAAATGAAACTACGGTCTACTTGGCAAGGCCTCACCTTTGATATTTTAACAAGAACATTTTGTAATTTAGCCACTCCCTTCTCTCTCAATCTAGTCGGGCTTTCAAGATCTATGTCTCATTAAAGAAAAAAGCAAAGCTAACCCACAGCCTCTTTGTTCTGACTGTGCCCCCAACCTGCACTGCTTAGAAGTGTATCCTCTCTGGGATAGTAATCCCACTGGGTTAGCCCAGGAAGTAAAAGGCTGTTCTTTCCTCACCTGTAACATGTATCCCTTTTGCTATAATAAATATTTCTCCATTAAATCATTGTAAACGATCATTTTCAGTGGTTCTAAAGTATTTCATGAGTTTGATGTAGCATAAATTAAGTAAGCATTCCACTCCTGTTAGACACTATATTCATTTCCAGGGCTGCTGTAACACAGTACCACGCAGAGGTGGCTTAAAAATAGAAATGCATTATCTCGCAGTCCTGGAGGCCAGAAGTCCAAAATCAAGGTCTCAGCAGGGCCATGTTCCCTCTGAAACCTGTAGAGGAATCCTTACTGGGCTCTGCCTGGTTTGTAATCGTTTCCCAGCAACCTTCGGTATTCCTTGGTCAGTAGACCACGTGCCAATCCTTCGCCTGCATGTGCCATTCTCCCTGGGACTCTTCACATACTCTTCCCTTTGTGCATATCTGTGTTGGGGTCCAAATGTCCTCCTTTTAGAAAGAAAGCAGTCATATTGAATGAAGTCCCACCCTAAAGACCTCATCTTAAATTGACTACGTCTGCAAAAAAATAAAATAGAAAAGAAAAGACCTATTTCTAAAGAAGACCATAATCTGAGGAACTGGCAGTTAGGACTTACCTTTTTCTGGGGGGTACAGTTCAATCCATAATAAATATTTAGGTTGTTTCCGGGTTTTTATTATTTGTGGTGGCGTTGGTGATGGTGGTGGTCCGCTTACATATAAAGCTGCTGTATATACCCTCAAGTATATAGCATTTCAATTCTATTGAAATAGAATACTTAAATTTAAGAGCAAGAAGAAGCGGTTGGAAATAAAAAAAATTGTAGCTTAAGTTGCTGATTTCTATTTTTCATTATTCACATGTTTTTAATTGATACTGTAAAGAGAAGTATATTAAAGATAGTTCAGAGCTTAGAATCATTAAAAAAAATAGGCTGAGAATGAGATGTATATTGTCCAATAGTTAATAAGGCATCAGTGGGCAAAATAAAATTTTAAGAATTATAATTTTTAACTAAATGTTAATCCCTTTTCTAGAGTTGTTTTGAGAATCATGGTGCCTTGCCGTGTGTGGTACAGTTTTTCCAGATATTTTTCAAAGGAAGATAATTGGTAATTATGTTTTCAACATGTTTTGAAGTTCTAACACTGCCACAGGCTTCCAAAAGGAAGAAACTTCTGTTTCGGAATGATTTACTGGAGAAATAAGAGCTCTGTAACTTGCAGGGAGTCCCTTGATCCCCGACCTCCTCCCAACCCCTGACAAACTCATCCAGATCTCATTTACTGTGCCTCTGACTCTGGGCCTGAATCTTAATGCATGTTTTTCATTTGCAAGTCACTGTGTTTCTGCCTGCGGCTCCCAATTGCATTTGAGCTATTTGGTTCTCTTTTTGGTTTCATTTCACCAATAGCCAGAATATAGGTAGATTCTGTTCTCTGGCAAGGTCTGAGATTTCTTGGCAAAGATTGGTGATAGAGTTCTTCAAAATAGGCCAGCTTTCCAACCCTGAGTCTTCAAGATCTGTACTCTAGCACTACCATATTTATTTTATTTTATTAAGGTATCATTGATATACACTCTTATGAAGGTTTCACATGAGGAATGTTGTGGTTACTACATTCACCCGTATTATCAAGTCCTTCCCATACCCCATTGCGGTCACTGTCCATCAGTATAGTAAGATGCCACAGAGTTGCTACTTGTCTTCTGTGTAGCACTACCATATTTCTATTGGTAAATCCTTCCTCTTCTCTAGCAGTTTTGTGGGAACAACTAGAAAAGTGGGACCATGATTAGTGGGAAGGATCAATTAGGGGGGAATTAATATAACTGTGTGCCAGGCATTGAGTTCCAGTTTTCACAGACTGCTTATTTAACACTTAATCTTGAATGCAGTCATTGTCATTCCCATTTACAATGAAGGAAATGGGAGGTTAGAGAAATTAAAAGTATTGTCCAAGTGAGCTGCAAAACCAGAATTTAAACCTAAATCTAGGTACTCAGTCCTATGTGCTCTGTATATCACACTGCAGTTCCTCCTAAGACAAAGCATGGACTTCTCAGAAATGGACTCTCCTAGAGCGAGTCTGGGCGTATCTGGGACTGGCTTTCGATTGAGGAATCATTGACAAATGAAGGTAGGTCTAGAGCAGTGGACCTCAACAGGAGCGAATTGGCCCAAGGGGACACTTGGCAAAGTCTGGAGACATTTCTGGTTGTCACAACGGGAGAGATGGGTGCTACTGGCATCAAGTGGGTAGAGGTGAGGATGCTGAGGAATGTCGCACCATGCCCACACACTGATATTATAAAGAGAAGTAGAGTACAGATAGCTTAGAGTTTGGAATCAGTTCATTCATAAATAATAGACTCAGAATAAGAGTAATACAGTCCAATGGATAGTAATACACAGCAAGGCCCCCTACAGGAAAGAAAGAATTATCTGGTCTGAAATGTTCATAGTGCTGAGGCTGAGAAATCTGGTCTGGAGGACTGGCTTCTCACCTTGGCTTTGCCAAGGGGTTATGAACTTGAGTGCGTCACCCTGCTTCTCTCTGCTGCTGTGTCCACACCTGTAGCATTGGTTTCAAGAGCTACAGGAACTCTGTGACTCTAGGTTTCATAAAAGAAGACTTCTGAAAAAAACAAAAAAGGGCTGGTTCTATACTTCATGAAATCTGGGCAAGGATTAAAGTATATTAGAGTTGGAGTTAAAAGGTTCTGTTTACATCAAAATGAACTAATAAGAAATATCTGGTTTTTGACTAAATTATTACTGGGTGGCTGTTCTCCCTTACCAGCTGGCTGCTTCAATTCACCCTGTTGTTGCTGGTCTGCTAGAAGTGATGCACATCTCCATATAAATATTATTTCCTGAGAACAATTTCCATCTATACATCTGTGTTAGTTTACCATGGTTTCAGTTGAAGGGTCTTGAATCTTCTCTTAAGAGAGCGTGAAGGATTTTAATTTTTTTAAATGACTTGGCTTTCAGTAAAAGTTTGACTAGTACAATAAGTTATTTCAAACATTAAATGCAAAGCTGGCTGAGATGAGTTGAGAAAGTGCATCAAAAGACAGAACCACTGGGTTTTTTTGTGCTAGTCTAACACCAGTGCTGAGAACAGCATACATCATGTGGGTTATGGCCAAGGTTTCTTTTATTCTCAATAATATAGTTATATATTATTTCTATAAAAACACAAGGAACTTAGTGGCTATAATATTAATACTAACTAAAGAACATATCTAGTTACTTTTGCTTAGACTGGAAGATAGATGATTTTCTTCCAAGAAAACGAAATAGGAAACACTAGATACTATTTTCCAGTAATAAGATATATAATAGGGTTTGGTAAAAGGAAAATTTGCTTTCGATATGACTGCAAGTAGTCAAACTAAATCACATAACTGCCAGTCAACACAAAAATCAGTTTACATGGGGGAAAGAACAATTCCAACAATCATGGTCTCAGTTTTTGTTTTATTTTGCTTTGTTTTGTCTTAAGAACAGAAAGTGCAGTGGCAGGTTTACCAGCAGGCTTGGTGTGGGCAAAATATGTTGACATAGTGTTCTGGAGTATTTAATTATCAAAATTCTTTTTTAAATGAGGCTAAGGTCAAAGTTGTTACTAAATGATCATTACGTAATGATTGTTGCTAAGGTAGTTAATGTTCTACACGTTCACCCTGAGCTCATGAACATCTGTACTAGGAGAAACGAGGCTGTGGTAGGTTTCCTTGTTATTAATGTAAACAAGGTCCAAGAAGAAAGGCCCAGGGAGACTGATGTTTCTGCAGAGATATTCCCTTAATAACAAATAGTAGTCAGGTGTCCTATGTGCTGTGAGGTAAAAGAGAAATGAGTAACTCCCAGATATCTAGGAAGTATTTGGCTCTGCTGTCAGGATGACTAGGCTCAATCTTTATCATTTCTGGTATGTTAGCTTGGACAAACTCCTTAGGCTTTAAATTTTTGTTTTTGTTTCTTTGCCCTCAATTTTCTTACCTGAAAAATAGGGATATTATCTTCCTCATCAAATTTTTAAATGATTTAAATGAAACATATGTAAACTATCAGAGTTAAAATAGGCAATCAATAAATTCTAATGTCCTTTCCACACCTATACCTGTTCATATTCCATCCTATCATCCTCCATGGTGTACATGACAGTGGGAAAGATACAACAAAAGCCAAGTGCTATGCGGGAGGATGTGACTGGTGTCACACGTTCCCAGTATTCTGAAAAGGGAGAGGTTGCTCCAGCCTGGTGAGCCAACAAGAGAAATAATATTCATGTGGCTAATATCAAACGTCCTCCCCATCTTCCCTTGATGTGGTACCTCCACCCCTTCTCAGTTCAGGATTGTGTCTGTGTCCCAGTGGCTATACACGTAACTCTGGCCCAGCCCTCCTGACCTCCATGTTGAGGTGGGGGGTGGCGTCTGTGTGTCTGTGTGTACACCCATGATGTCAGTGCCCTTCCCTTATCTGTTCCTGCATCCTTGGACCTACCTACCTAGAGCAAGTAAAAATAAGCGTTCCTGGAAGAAATGAGCAAATGAGCACATGAGCTGTGCTGAAGAGCTGTGCACATTTGGAAATATCTAATGGAGAAGTATGCTTTCTAGTAGGGGCAGACACCTGCAACCAGCTTTCTCTTCCCCATTCAGGGTGTAGTTGTAGTAAAATTGTGTTTGCTCTGCTTTGTAATTTGCTCTGAGCAAATGCATAAGTGACCATTTAATGACAGATCGTTTTTCTTTGAGCTCAGGCCCATGAAGTGGAGCAGGTCTGAGCACATTTCATTAAGATTCCACCAGAATAAGATTCCTCCAGTGTAAGAGGCCTGAGCAGGATCAAGCTCTGACCTTCACTTTATGGATTTGGGACCTGAGGCTAGCAGAGGATACTTGCTTCTTTCTGCCTAGGCCACGGCACTGGTCAGGATGGTCAGAAATGGGATCCAGCTCTTCAGTTCAGCTTAAAACAAGCAAATAAACATTACCCTTTGCTTTTTTGAGTTATTGTTCCAGCTGTGTTCATCTGTGGCTGGCAGACTAGTGGGCAGGATAGCTCACTAGAGGCCTGTCCACTACCTGCTGGGCTGCCTGGCTTCCGACACCAAGCTGGCTACCGTGGAAAGCACAGTGTCTCTGTCATTGGCTGAGCTGTTTATTTCAGACACAAAGTCATAAGTTTTCAGGAACAAGGAGTTAGAGAAATGCAGTCATTACCGGCATAAACTGGTTTACCCTGACGCCAATGAAGCTCATGCCTCCGGGCCTCTCACTTGTACAGACCCAGACTGGGCCTGGGGGGAGCCCACCAGAGTGTTCCTAAGATCGTATGTTCTTGTAATGTTTCCAAAAGTTAGATATTTTTGTATTATTTTTCTTGAAAAAGAGCTCCATCCACCACTTGCTCCCAGATTATATAAACTTCAGTCCCAGAAAACTTAGATTTGCCTCTGATAATGGGTAACTATTTTTTCAAATTCTGGTTGCTCAAAGAAAGAACATATGAAAATTCTCCCTGTGTCAGAAATGGCTCATCCCCAGGGGTTTCCTGTTCCTTTCATAACAACACCCCCCAGTTCTAGGTGGGCACTTGTCCACACAGCTAGAATGTATTCCCCATCTTCTCTTGCAGTAGGTGTGGCCATGGGACTAAACTGGGCCAATAGGAAGTAATCTGAAGTGAAAAAATGAACAGACTGTGGGTCCTAAAGCCTAAACTTCCCTCTTCCTCCTTCTCACTGGCTGGGACAGGTGATGGCCAGAAGCCACACATAAAGGAGGGTAGCATGGCCCTGTCTTTCTTATCGGCTCCCTCCGGCCTTAGGTTGGAGAGAACTTAAATCACTTAACTTTTGAGTCTCTTAATTATAGCAGTTTAGATTACACTTTAATTCATTCTTTTCCCCCTCTTCTTTGTCAAAGAAAAGAAACAAAGTGTAAACTCAACTCAGCAAGGATTTATTTCTGCAATTGCTCCTGGTCCTATGAACTAAAACTGAGTTCGTCTAAGATAGGCAAAGTTTTAGAAATATCCTTTTCAGTAGATTCTCTCAAGCTCTGTCGGCCTAATATTATAAAGGCTTTGGACAGGCAATGAGGAGATGAGAATTCTACCATTTATAGGGTTAAAGATAAGGGGCAGACACTCTTTCTCTTGGCCTTGGTATACTTATCTGTGTACTAAGAATTATTTTAATTTTATCAGGGTCTAAGATCAAATAAGTCCATATATGAGATATCATTTTAGTTTTGTATTTATTTATTTTTTACTTTATTTATGTCCTGTCTTATTCCAGAAATAAGTTGACAAAGTTTATAACAATACAAGTTTGCTGGGTTTTGTGACGATTCATGATAATCTTTGTAAAATTTGCTTGGCACCAGCATAGCACATTGTTAGCACAATTTAAGTGGTAATTTACCATCAGAAAGGTAGCAAGTGGGGAGCCCTGCAGCACTGTCTGAGACCCCCCAGCCTACCTGAGCAGCCCCAGGGTCCTTGCCACCACCTGCTACACAACTGGCATCAGCCAGAGTCCCGTTCTTTGCCTCACACTCAAAGAACCTTGACTGATTCCTATAGGAGAACAGTGTTTGCTTCACTCAAGCACTTGTGTTACATGTTTCTGGGATTTGTATGAAGGACAAAAGCTGTAAGAGTTTACGAGGCTGAACAAAACTGGGGAGAGAATACAAAACCGAACATTTTTGAAAATTTTATTCAGCCTCCTTTAAAGTATTGGCCTGGAAGATATAAACTGAGGAGGTATATTAAAACCAATTAGAAATGTTTTATCAAATTATCAAATCATCTGGAATTAAATAGAAACACATTAAGGCTAAAGTAATGCACTTTGTTAAAGAGGATACACAAATGAGAAGTGTGCCATGTTTCACAGGATCTTTAATTAAGAGCACAATGCAAAGAAACCTTGACCCAACTGGAGTGATGTGTGAGCTCCCAGAACCACACCCACCTGAAAGCTCTTCAGAGCTGGGTTTGCTGAGTGCAGGCTTGTTTTGCCTTTCAAAGGGTGTTTTATTGCTCATGTACCAAATGTGCTAATTGCAAGGCATTTTTTTTCTTTAAGGCAGCCCCTGAGCACAAACTCCTGTCTATGCCGCTTGTAAAACTGCCATCAAGTGGGTTTGGAAGCATAAATAATTACCTGGATAATATATGTGGGAATAGACTATTGTAAAAGTAAAAATTATGTTTACCTTCAATGGAATAAAATGGAACATGTCCTTTGCCCTTTGCCCACGGTTTATTCCAGTAACCTTTATTTTATAGGCATTTTTTTTCTCTAAAGAAATCCCTCCCAACCATAATAAAAACCTCATCGATCCTTTCTTGGGAGACATTCATAACCAGATCTTTGATGAAATGCCCCATAATGGTTCTAAATGAGGTGTATTGAACTGTTTTGTCAGTTCCTTGCCGGAACAGGGGCAGTGCCAATATTAAACGTGAGGTAAACCGCTCTTACGAAAAGTGTTATGGAAGCACTGTAATCTTTGCCTTTTAAAGCCATGGTTTTATATTTTAGATCCTTTAAATATAGTTTGAAAAAAATCTCAACATTCTATTAAGTAATAAAACTAAAAATGCCATTCAGTTTAAAGCCTAGCTAACAAGGTTTGGCTTTCTGTGAAGGGTTCTGTTATAGATGCTTCATTTCACTTTTCCACCTTTCACGGCTTCTCAGATGACATTCATTTATTCACTCATTCACCCCTCCAACTACTGTTGGTTAAATGCTTCTCTGAGCATATATGTATAGATCCAGACTTTACTTAATACCAAGATGGAAACATGCAATTGGTGTCAGCAGGGTCATAGCAGGTACCTGACAGAACTATTTACACTGAACAACTTGTGCTGTTCATAGGGGAAGATGTGAATTACCCTACTGAGAGGAACAGTCTTACCAAGAAGAATATAAGGCACCATCCCTTAGCCAGCTTTGAACTCAGTTTCGAATATGCCTTTGTTTCCAAAAAGTACATCTCCTCCGGGCACTCCCTGAATGTACTTATGACAGTCACTGGTCTCCTGTGTTGGTGGAAAGAATCCTTATCCCTGGCTAAATAAATAAGCTCCTGCCGCTTCACTCTGAAGAACATTACAAACAGCGCTAGGTGAGAGGAGGCTCTGTGCAGAACTCAATCCCGCAGTGGGAGGAGCCCTTAATGAGTCTTAGCCTGCGCTCACATTGGAAACCTGTTTTGTTTTCTCTAGCCCTAGTATTTTTATTCTTTGCTGTGTCTCTGATTGGTAGTTACAAGTGTCTTTCACGTCTCATTTTTTACCTGCCCTCTGGGGCCTCCCAAAGTGACTTTCAGTCTCGCAAATCGCTAAGGCCTATTTTTTTCGAGTCAGGGCATCCCAAACATATCCTCTTAGTTTGGTAAAAATATGTCCAGCTGTTTTGGTATGATGTGATGACAGCAGAAAGATAGAAACTTAACTTTAGATTTATGGAACAAAGTGAGGCATGGTAGTAACTACAGAGAATTCCTGCAGGTTCAAAATGAGTTCAAGTGTGTGGTGACCAGGCTCTTTCCCTTTTGAAGTGCAAGCAGGAATTAAGATGCCGTTAATTTCATAACATCAGCTTGGTTTCAAGTACCTATTTCAGAGACCCTCCCCCACTCCCCACCATGTGGAATCCGAGTGGCTGGGGCTACCCGGGCATTTTGTCTTCTCCTTGTCTTTCCCCGCGGTGGGGTCTGTTCACATGAAAGCTACATTCCCCAGGAGGGGCATCCTGCCCCAAGGAGAAAAATAGCATCCCCGGCCAACTTTGACTCTTTCACACACTTTCCCAAAATTCTTTTCTGAGAGGCTAAGATAACTTTTTTTGAAAGTCAGAATTTGAAGATAATCTATAGGAGCACTACAATTTCCAGCTATCTACAGGAGCACTTCTTGAGATTTAAGGTTGTGATTACATGTGAAAAAGTCTGACCATACTCTGAATTATTAATTAATATTGATATCCCATCAGTCATAGCAGTGCATTTATATTTAGATAGAAGTTGGAGAAGGTCAGGCATCCTAACTGGCACTCTGGAGGGAAGGATGCTCAGACAATCCTAGCAGAAGCCCTTTCACTGTGAAGTATGTGGAATATATTCACCCACCAGACAGTATTAGTTCTGCTGAAGCTCTAGACAGCTTGTTGTCCCAGGGCCAGTTTTCAGGAACTGCAGAGGAGGCCTAGCTAGCTATTGTGTCACTAACCACCCTAACACATAGCAGTGTCAAAAGACAACCACTGACTGGCTCTTGATTTTGTAATTTGCTCTGGGCTCAGCAGGCTGGTTCCTCTGCTTGTCACACCTGGAGTTGCCCTATGTGGCTACAGTGGGTAGGAGGGTTGGCTGGAGGATAGCTGGTAGGGGAATGTTCTCTTACATCTGCGAGTGAACTGCTGGAATGGCTCGATGTTTGGGCCTCTTTCTCCATTTTGTCGCTCATCCTCAGGGAGGATACCTGGGCTCTCTTCTGTTTGTCCAGGAGGGTGAAAGTGGAAGTGGCAAGAGCTTTCGAGGCCAGACCTTGCAAGTCTCACTGTGTCTCTTCTGCCACATTCTGTCAGTGTGAATCACAAGGCCAGCCCTGATTCAAGGGGTGGGAAAGGACTTTACCTCTTAATGGGAAGAGATGCAAATAACTCATTGTCCTATTTAACCTGCCACAGAAAGGAGGGGTCAGGGTTGGAGCCATGGCCTCTGACCGACTTGGACTGTCAGGACTTCTGCTTAAGGTAAAGTCGGTGCTCACTTTTGGGAAAGATTTGTAGGCTTAGCCTATGTGATGGTCTTTCTATCATCAGATGAACCCTTGACAGTAAGTCTCTACACTCCTGCCAGAGTGATTTTTCTTAGATTCAAATCTGATTGTATCTCAAACTTATACCTTAGTGGTTTCCTTCTGCTTGGAGGATAACATACTCATTCTTTAGCCTGGCTTATAGGACTCTGCATAGTCTGGCCTCTGCTCACCTTTCTAGAGTCATCTCTCATGGTTTGTCCGTGAATGAGCTTCACGGCTGCCAGTTTCCAACCAGTGCGCTTTCATGGTGAGGTCAGCTCCTGATGCCTGTGACCACTCCTCCCTTCCCTACTCTAGGCCTGCTGGGTTTGTTAAAGATCGAATGTCTTGCAAAGCTTCCTCTTTGGACAGCCCCAGCTAAGTTAGGTGCCCCTCTCCGTGCTCCCTCTGGTACCCATAGCACCCTTGGTATGCCTGTTACTACACCCTTCACCCTGCGGAAGGCTGGTCTTCTTGACTTTCCCACCAGATCACAAGTTCCTGGAGGGTAAGAACTGCGCCTGTTCCTCCCGTAGCTCCCAGCCCAGGGCTGAGCACATAATGGGGGTGCAAATAAATAAATAAATAAATAAATAAATAAATAAATGTGAATGAACAAATACATTGTATGATGAGAGCTCTTTGGGACTTATTTCTTATTATTTTTGATAAAAGTTCCCCAACTGTCCTTTGGGGGGGCCTCTGGGATGTACAAATATAGGGACACATATCACAAAGCAGGGTCTCCAGGCTTGTGTGTGGGACTTTAGGGGATTCTGGTGTTTTTCATAATTTCTAACTCCCACCAGCACCGGGGGCTCTTGTAGTTCTTATTCTTCATGTATCTTGGAATTCTATGATCTTCATCAGTGACAAGTCCTGTTTGGGTGAGGAGGAAATAGTCAAACAATGGTAAAGACAATAGCAATGTTAAAGTCTCCTCCTAAAGGTCATCTGTGAGTCCGTGGGGACTGCAGGAACACCTCGTGTCTGTTCTCCTCTTCCCAGCAAGGCAGGTGATCCCCGGAAAAATGCTTCCCTAGACTAGTGCTGAGTCATCAGTCATGGTTCATATAACTGTCTAAGATACAACCTCTAGGACTAAATATTGTTTTTCTTTCCTTAGCGAAGACAACCATTCAACAAAGATGCCTATGGTCCTGACACCTTGATGGCAGCTGGAGGGAAATCACTTTCCTCCAGCTCAGGCCTCGATACCCCCGATCACTCACTGAGGCCACCCCATCCCATTGCCTCCACTGGGCTGCTAAGGCAGCTCACGGTGCCCTCTCCCCATTCCCGCTCCTCCAGGAGAAGGCATGGTGAGGCGGGCAGGCCAGGAGGGGTGGGGACGAGACGAGCAGTGGTGAGAGGGTGAGCTGGAGCAGGAGGAACGGGGGCGGAGAAGTTCTGCTCCCCCCATGGTCCCAAACACGGCCCAGTCGAGTCTGCCTCTGATTTCTTTATCCTTCTTTGCCCTCTGTCAAGGGCGGAGTTCCCAGCTTTCTCTTGCACAAAGTATTGGCTGCAGAGGAGGAGTATTGAACTTGAAGCGCTGTAGACCTTGCCAAACTGCTCTTAGTCTTTTTTCCTTTCAAAACTCTCAATCAATACTGACCACCAAATGCTTCTGTATCTCTCCAAAAAGACTTGAACTTGCTCCTTCATTGACTTTATTTGAGGGACTGAGTACATGTTTGACCTTACGTGATACTATAGACTAATCAAATCTTTAAATAAAACTGAGTCTAAAGAAAACTGAAAAGAAGAATCCCCACCTAGTATCCTGTGCCAGGCACTGTGCTAGTTTTTACATGCATTATTTTATTTATCTTGACCTCAACTCCATAAGGTAGACTCGGGTATTATCCCTAGATAGGGAAACTGAGTGTAGTGTGTTTAAATCTGTTGAGTAAAGCCACCACAGACAGTGATTGAAAGAGCAGGCAATATCCTAGTTCCGTTTGACCCTGCGCTGTCAAGTACTTTACTAAATGAACACAGAGGGTCACTATATATACACACATTTACCCTACTCTCTACTCCCAACTTTTATCAGGCATTGACTATGAACCAGGGATAGGACTGGATGCCTCATTTAATTAAAAGAGCCATTTACTAGCTGAGTTTGTGTACAACTAAAGACTCTTCCTAATTAAAAGATAACAATGTGGTAGTTAAGTATTTGGACTTTGGCACCAGACAACTTAGGTTCAAAACTTGACTGGGTGACTTGCCATTTCTGTGTATTCTAGCAAGTTACTAATTTCTCAGTGCCTCAGTTTACCCCTCTGAATAGTATATGTATCTTCTGAGGCTTAAATGGCATAAAGTTTCTAGAGTGAAATGGCTTTAAAATGTGGCTGAGAAGAAAGCCAGTGTGAATAGTGAAAGCTTGCTAGACAATAACTCCAGCAAGAAAATCTTTAAAAGAAAAATGAAAAAACACTTTTCAAATTGCAAAATCCATAACAAGTTTAAAAATGAGAATATTGTCCAAATGTGTCTACAGAGCTGTGAAGTATGCGTGTAATGAATTAATTGCCTATTTTTATTCCAAGGACAAAAAAAATAGGTGATTTAAAATGTTTAAATAGTAAAGGCCAGCAATCCTGAAGCCTAATTTTAGGAGAAGAACACTGACATCTTCTGAATTATTTGCTTCCAATACATTTTAGGATTGGATACCACAGGGCTGGTCATTTTGGCTAATGAGTGGATTATTTACTGTAATTATTTATGCACTACCAGGAGACTATGGGGGGTGCTTTCCATGTAGGCACAGGCTGTCAACTAACACAACTGACCCTTGGGAAATGAAATACCAGGAGGTAAGTTTTATACTAATGCCCATGTGCACTACTGACTCAGATTTTTATGAGACAGATCCAGTACTCTTTGGGTCAGTCATGAAAAATCAGGCAAGACCATTTTAAACTTTTATGAGTATGTATTCAACGTTCTTCATAATTTATTTACTGTCTTCCTTCTACAAATTTGGCTTTTAATCCTAGCCACAAGAGCCACCTCCCATCAGAATGCCCATTTTTATAAGAGGTGGGAAGAAAGCTTCCTAGAGGACGCTTGGAAGGAGGAAGCACAGAGTTAGAGAAATCGAAATGCCAATTATCTGTAAGGTCTGCTGCCTGGGAGCAAAGCTATAATAAAGGAGTTTACTGCAAAAGATTTCCCCCTGCTGGGAACTGACGGAATTGCGCTGTCGTCAGCTCTGAACCCTTAGCTCAGCTCAACCCTGTAACCTATCGCAGCTGCTGGAGAGGGGCCTCCTTCCCGAAGCCAGCACTCCTAGTCCCAGACTCGCTGCAGATGTTTCTTTATGACCCGTCAGAATGTTTGCTAAGTATCATCTGTTAATTTCCCAAACATCCTGGCTCTAGTTCTTTTATGTGAAACCCGACTCAAGATGTTAAAAATAGACGATAGCAAAATAAAATGCAAAATAAAGTACAAACCATAAAGGTGCATTTGTTCTGCAACATCAACAGATTGTGCTGTTTCGTAGGCTTCCAGTTGCAAACGGTATTTCTTCATTTCTCTGTAGCTCCACGGTGGGCAGACTGGTAAGGCGTTTGGTGACTATCCCTCGTCCTCATCTTTTGGTCATGAGATTTGGAAAACATGGCCAAGTGTAGGGAGGGCTGGTCCCAACCTCTGCTGTGGCCACGGTCACGCCCCTCCCCACCCTCAGTAAGTCCCTCTCAGCAGGGCTGTGGTACAACACCATGGGAGGCCACGTCGCTGCTGTCAGCAGCCCTTCCTGGATGAGGTCTGACGATCTTTCCTCTGAGGCTGGTACCAAGCTTCATTTGATAAAGGAATTCACACTTCTGGGGACTGTTTGCATTGTGCAATAGGATTCCCGCGTGGAAAAGTGCTTAATCCAAAAGGAGTTTCTAGTGGTGAAATAGTGGACATTTAGGGGAAATGGAAGTGCTGTAGCCCAGCCGTCAAATGACACCTCGGGGTTCCTCTACCCCTCTGTGGACAGTCAGTTGCTATGACAACTAAACCTCCAGCCGTTGCCCGCAAGGCAGTGCAGACTGTTTCGCGGCGGGAGGGGGCGGGGAGCCGGCACCGGGAGGAGGGAGGAAGCGGGGAGGAAGTCCACCCGCTGGGAGGCCGGGCTCACGGCCTCACCACACCCTCGAATCCCCCGCGCGGAGGGAAGTGGGTCCCGCGGCGGCGCTGCTCCAGGAAGCCGGGAGCAGGCAGCTGGGCTGGGAAGCCTTTGTGTTAAGGGAGGTCTGCAGAGACAAGCAGCCGCTGATTGTAGGGTATTTCATCAGAGCAGCTGCAGCCCTTCCACATGTGCCTCTCGGAAGGTCCGCCCTACGGAAACTTCCCAGGCTGTGTTCATTGAACTTTATCCGAAAGGTTCTAGTACTGTTAGAGTTCTTTTAAAGAGAAAGGCAGCCTTGAAAAAAATTTTTTTTTCCAAGCAGCTGTTTGTTAGGATAGGTAACTGGTTCTTTAAGTGTGTTCCCCAGAAGGGCAGCATTGCTCCACCTGAAAACTGACAGAACTGTGAATGTCGGTACCCCATGCCGGCCCTACTGAGTAAGACATTCTGGGGTGAAGCCCAGCGATCGGCAAGCTCTCTGGGTCATTCTGATGCACAGTGATGTTTGAGACCCTGGAAATAGGTGAGGAGTTTATAATGTAGCTAATAAGGGAATATATAATGGGAAAAATGAGAAGTGGGGAAATGGTGGCCCAAATTCTCCAACTAAGATGAGGCCAAAGGCAGGTTCTTGATGCATCAAGCCTGTTGGTTCCCTCCCCTTCTGGAACATGTCTTTAGTTTCCTATTGAGAGCAGACATATAGGAATGATGTTCCCCATCTTTGACACAATTTGTTTAATGATGATCAACTTTATAGTGAATTTCTGATGGTCCCTTGCAGGGAAACACAGGGACTGCCAAATTGCTAGAGAGCTCTCTAACACTCTCTGTAAGGTATTTCAAGCCACCTGGAGAAGGAAAAACTGTGGAGTGAGTAACCATGACAGCTTTTAAAAGATAGTTATGGAATGCAACATAAAAAACTATTACTTGAATGCTAATAAAAATTTCACAGGGCGTGGTGGCATGTACTTTTCTCTGGTTGGAAGACTGTTCTGCATCTTCTACCCATTTGGAAATGTGCTTGGCACAGCTCCCTCTTAAGGATCAGGATTTGAGTAACAGTTGCCGTTGATGGGAGCTGAAACGTACAACCCTCTGGTTTCTCATTGAATTCTTACCACAACTCCATAAAGTAGGTGCTTAATTTTCCCCATTTTACAGTAAAAGAAGGTAAGTCTAATGAAAAGAAATTTGCCCAAATTCCTCGAGCTAGTAAGTGGTTACCCAAGGATTAGAGCCAGGGATGATCTGACTCCAGAGACCATGGGATTAACCTAATCTCCCTGAGGCTCTAGGCCAAAGGCCACATCCTTCTAGGGTCCCAATAAAAACTACCTCTTCCTTTTTGTGCAACTACTAATTCTGCTACTGATGATTTGCAGAAAATTTGCATTTTATCATCAAAACAACCCTATGAATCAGGTAATAGTGTCAAGATCTACAGATGAGGAAACTGAGGCTTCAAATAGCCAAGCAGCTTATCTGAAATCACCCAATTTTATGTGGCTAAGCCAAGAATCTGACCAGGAAGTGCATTCATATTTAATACATCCATTCTGCCACTTAGTATATCCTGGCTTGCTTCCAAATTATTTATGTTCATAACTGTGGTTATCAGAATATCAATTGTAGGCCTTCTGAGTTACCACTTTTTTTTCTTTTAAATATTCAAAAGCAACTTTTTAATGTTATTTTATTTTGCAGTACAAAAGTAATACATGCTTATAATAACAAGTCAAATGATTCAGAAGTCTGTTGACCTTTTATAGTCCCCATGGCATCTGCTATGTTGCCTGACATAACGTAAGTGTTTAATAAATAAAGTAGGTGTAAACAAATATCAATTGATTTCACATACAGGCACTAAGTTCACAAGTGTTCTCTGAGCACCAAGAACTGTGCTGGCGGGTTGTGGGGATGCAGCTCTGGCCTCACGGAGAACAGGTAATCATGTGACATAAATGCGACCAAGGAGGAAGGGCTGGTACTGGAGGGGTCAGAACCCAGGGGAGGGACCAGATTCTGAGGTTTCAGTAGAGGCTTCCTGAGGAATGACATGCTGAGACAAGAGGTAAGTTCCCCGTCTAAACTCTGCTTGCTTATACCACGATATTAATTTGATGTACAAATTAGAAACCCCCATTCATTCAACAAATATTTATTAAACACTTACTAGGTGCCAGGTTCTGTGGTTGTCCCTAGAAGTTTTTCTTTAAAATAATAACTTTATTGAGATATAACTCAGATATCACACAATTCACCCACTTAAAGTATACTCAGTAGCTTTTAGTATATTCACAGAGTTGTGAAACCATCGCCACAATCAATTTTAGAACATGTTCGTCACCCAAAAAGAAATACTATAGCCATCAGTGGTCAACCCTTATTTCCCTTCAAGCCCCTCTGCTTTAGAGAACCACTAATCTACTTTCTTTCTCTATGGATTTGTCTATTCTGAACATTATATATAAATGGGATTGTATCATATGTGATCTTTTGTGGTCAGCTTCTTTCATGTATATGTTTTCAAGATTCATCAATGTAGTATGCATAAGAATTTCATTTTTTGTATTCCTGGATAATATTTCATTGTGTGTATGTACCACTTTTTATTTATCCATTCATCAGTTAAAAGACATTTGGGTTGTTTACACTTTTTAGCTACTATGAGTAATGATGCTTTGAACATTCATGAGCAAATTTTTGGGTGGAAATATGTTTTCATTTTTATTTCTTACCTAGGAATAGAATTGCTGAGTTACATGTTTAACCTTTATAGGAGCTGCCAGATTGCTTTCCCAAGTAGCTGCACCATTTTATATTCCCACCAGCAGTGTATGAGGGTTCCAACTTCTCCACATCCTCACCAACATATATTATTATCTGTCTTTTTTGCTTACAGCCATCTAGTGCAGTGGTACCTCATTGTGGTTTGAGTTGATGGCTGGAGAGTTTTGAGCATTATGGTGACACAGTCTGGCTTAGGCTTTAAAAGGATTTGTCTCGTTAAGAATGGACTGTAGTGGGGAGAAGGGAGGGTGTATGGTAGGGAGGAATCAGGAAGTTCCTGCCAGTAATCTAGGTGGGAGATGGTGTAGAGCAGGGCTGGGGGTGCCAGAGAAGTGTTGAGGTGATGGAATCCTGGAATGCACTGAGGTCCCACTAAGAACTGTGGGATTTTCAAGTTCATTACAAGACAAAGATTCCATTGTTATCCTTGGGAAACAAAAAAGTGAACGAGCCTTAATTTTTGTACTAAGCAAATGCAATAGGGAACCATAGTTTTTGGGAAGAGGATGGCCATATGGGTCTGTCAGAGGGGCTTATATTGAGACCTGGCTTCACTTACCGGTGTGGAGGATTTTGTGTACACCATTTAAGACCTCTATGCCCTGATTCTTATCTGAAAAAGGAGACAATTCCTAACTTTTCCAAGGTTGCTAGGGAGCTACCTGGGAGGGCCAAGGCATTATTCTGATTTTCTCAGACCTTGAGAAGAGAAAGTACAGTTTGAGAGGTAGTCAGTGGCAAAACGAGAGAGATGCTCTAAAATGTTTGGTTTAGAATCATTTTTGAAGTTCAATTGTCATTCATATTTTCCTACTTTAGACTTTTTTTTCCTTTCAACCTTTTAGAAAATGCAAGATCTTCTTTAAATATTTCATGTGAAAATATAAGTTTACTTTTTTGCAGCCCTGAGATAGTCATATGATTTGATCTAAATAAATTGGCTGGAGGTGTGTATCAGTGGATTTAGGCACTGTAACAATCAATGGCTTCAGTCTCACCTTGTACAGTGTCACTTAGACATTGTTAACTCTCTGTAAAGTCAGGTTGATACATCAAATTAAGGCTGAGGTGTGAAAGGCAAGGCAAGTGACCATTCTGTGTTGACAGAGTTCTTCCTCTGCCTCTAGTCTGAAGAAGCCAAGCGCACAAACGGAAAGACAGAGGAAAAACGTCCTACCATATTCACAGTTAGATGGAACTCTCCTTAGATACTCTATCCATGGAGTTCATAATAGCAATTTAGAAATGTCTACAAAATAGATTATTCACTTTTTCAGCCAAATGTTTTGTTGCTTTGCCTTTGCTTTCTGTTTCTAATCTTAAAAACAAAATGCCTAATTTGGTTTCTGTATTAGTTACACATTTGATTTGTTAGAAACATAAAAGACACATTTTTATGTGTATCATTTTGCAATTACAAAACTAACTAGTAGGTATAAGTGGTAGTATATACCTACTCAGCTACAGTAGAGTAAAAAATATAAACTTCCCTTATTGTTGATATGATTACAAAGTCTTGAGACGTGGACCCCAGAATTACCTTATTATTATGAGGTAAGAAAGTTCAACTAAGCCCCACTAACTCCATTTATCCCTATTTCTTGGTTGTTTTGAGTTAGGGGTATCCTGGAGAAGAAGGGGGGTGCCCTACCTTTCAGAAACCCCTCCTTGTAATACCTGGTGTTCCAGTAGGTCCAGAGATGGCATGGCTGGTGAGGCAGAGACTGGATAGCTATTCACCAAACCCATTCTCTTTTTACTTTGTGGGCACACAACTCCATATCCTTTATCTGATTTTTAATAAGTAACCTTGAAATAGAAGAACTTATTAAAAGGATCTTAATAATTGGTAACTGTTATTTTGTTCATTCCATGTCTTTGACAGCCAATGGCCATGGCAAGAATTTGCCTTAAAGCAACTATAAGTTGCTTAGTCACTTAAGAGCAGTTCTGACCAGTGAAGTTTACTGAAGTGAAGATTCCAAAGAGAAAAATAGTCCACTCAGTTGAAGTCTATTCTCTATTGCCAGAATCTTTTTATGTTACCAGAGAGAAGAACCTTAATCCCCAAATTATTCCTTGATTTGACTTTGGATACAGGGGCCAGACCTCACAGGTCCCTAGGGTGTGCCAGGCTTCCATCATGAAGCAGAAGTGGCTTTTTCCTTCAGGGTCTGGAAAATGCCTCTCTTACCTCACAATCTTACTCAAGCCAATTCATCAAAATGAACTTTTTTGGGACTCACTTATTTAACTTCCTCAACAAATTTTTCCTACCAGGTTTTAAAAAAAGGTCTAGGTTTTATGCCTAATAATGAAATTATGCTTATTTTTAAACTTCTAAAGATGTTTCTGTTGTCTTTGAAACTGTTGGCTGGAATTGTGATTTATTCAGGCATCGAACATTCAAAGAAAAGCTTGCTGTATTTGGCAAATGGTAAGAAAAGAGACATTAAATTATTAGTACTTTTAAGTACCCTTGAGCAATGCTTTTATTCCCTAAATACAAAGCTTTGCACGAGAATGTATCTAATAATTAGCTGGTAGACCAGATTACACAAAAGTCTCTTCTGGTCTCCTAAGTATATAGAATTTCCTTGTTGTAATTATTTATTTTTCCCGAGAGGCCAGAAAGACTGTAATCTTAACAATTTTATCTGTTTCCTCTCTGTATAATAATTTACTGTGTATACCTAAGAGACTGGGAAACCTCTTTGGGTTTCCCTAGTCTAGGCTTCCAGAAGCGATTTCTCTTTTAAAGGACCCAGGTGTTAAGCCAAATCCCCTGTTTATAGATGTTAAGGTTATGGCACAAGTCAGTAAAAGCCTGGAAGTGCTGTTACTGCTGACATTGCACCCCTAACACATGCCATTGTGCCTTTTATTTCTCTTTCATAATAGTGTGGAGTTAAGGAGGGAGTGTAAAACTTCACTTTGAATTTCCTGGCTTTTGTTGGCTTGTTGAGCAATCCTAATGCTATTGAATTTTTTTCCCCTTGCTGGGTGGTTGTTTTTCTGGTGTGCAGTTGTGCATTGTGTTTTTCTAAGAGTTACAATGGTCTGGACACGTCATGTTGGAATGAATGTAGCCCATAGACTGACCTTTGGCATGATGAGTGGAAGCAGAGGAGTATGTGTGGATTCGTTTGAACCTGACAGTGATTTCCGCTGGTAGAAGTGATTTCGTGTTTGGAGTATATTGGACATCTCTCTCTCTGTCTTCCCCCTCACCCCCTTGGGTTGAACCAGCTCATGGAAATGCTGCTATTACATGAAGACAAATGCCCAGATGAAAGGGAAAGCATTCTGCCCATCGTCATGGTAATTCCAAACCTAGAGAGCCCATGTCCATCCTTCAGGGACCGCAGACATCCTGCCCGCTCGCTCTTCCCAGTACATTTACTGGAAAATGGCTCCATGGTGGAAGTATTTACACTGCAGAAATATGTGATGTTACACTGTTTCATGTGGCGAATTTAAGAGGTAACATTGGCTGATTTTTTTATGCCTTTTATTTATTAAAAATAATTTACACTACTTTTCTCAGTGTAATCACTACATATGTTCATAGTAGGAAAACTGTTAAATAAAAAATAGGCAAAAAAGAGGAAGGCAAAACATTACTCAATCCACCACTGCTATCAATTCAGCAAAAATCTTTGTAGGTATTTTCTTTAGGCAAAACTAATTTTTTTTAAAGGAATCATACTGTTCACACTGCTTTGTAACCTACTTTCTTCTAATCCACAGCCTGAAACATCTTTGCACAGCAATGGTGTTTATCTAATTCTTGTATTTAATTATAAAAGTAATACATATCTGTAATTAAAAAAAAGAAAAACATGAGAAATTTATGCTAAAAATTTTAACTGTATCTTTATATATATATATATACAGATAATGCATATATGTATGCACATACTTATTTTTTCCATTTAAAGAATATTAATTGACTAGATGAAGTATAATTTATGTAAGTACGTGTCTCTCGTCTTTGCACTGAACTGTGAGCTCTGTGGAGCCCTGTTGGTTTCATCACCATTGTATCCCCAGCACCACTGTAGTGACTGCTGTATCAAATCACTGATTAACAAATAAATAACCTTTTACATTGTTTTCAGTTTTTCTCCATTATAAACATTCTTCCACATGTATCTTTGGCTACATGTATTGGAAGATTTTGTGTAATCCTAGAAATAGAATTCTGAGCTATGAACATGTCCTTTGGAAGCCAAACTGCCTGAGAGCCACTTACACATTTCTCTTTCTAACTCCAAGCTCAGCGACCCCTTGTTGGAGGTTTGAGACTGGTTGTGGTGGGAGAATTTACACTGCAGAAATCGGCAAATGATACAAACCAGGGCTTGTTTTTCCTCCCTTCCCCTTCCCCTTCCCCTCCCCCTTCCCCTTCCCCTTTCCTTCCTTTCCTCTCTCTCCCTTTTTTTCTTGCTTTTTGAAATTGCTGGTTTGCTATCCTACCATTGCTATGAAGATAAGGAGGTTACATAACCTCTCCAGGGCTTAGTTTTCTCGCGTGTGAAGTGCCTCACAGGCAGGGAGCCTGCTCTGCCCGGCTCTAGGATGCGCTGTTCACACGGAGGGCTGTGTGAACCGTGTCTTCTGGAATCGCAGAGGGCACGGCACTCTCACAGGGCAGCTGTGAGGAGTATGTGGTTGATACGTGTAGCTGTATAAGCACTTAGCCTGAGCATGTACCATGAACTCAGTAATGCAAGTATTTATTGTGTTATTATAGATAAATATATTGTTAGGTGTTTCCAAATGTTTTCCAGAAGTTTTGTACCAATTTATACTTCCACAGCCAGTTTCCTCACTCCTTTGCCATGAAGGACTATTACTGGCCCTTCTCCCAGAGATGTACCTAATCATGGCATTCACCTGCTTTTCACTGATTGTTGGTGAAGTTGGGCGTCTTTTCATTTGCTTACTGGCTGTTTATTTTTATGAATCACCTTGTTTAGTTTTCTATTGGCATCCTCTTCTTCCTCTTTTCCTCTTTCTTCTTAAATCAATCTGTAAGAGCTCTTTGTATACTTTTTTCAGTGTATGTATTGTAAGCCCTTGACTTTGTTTAAATTGTTTTGTTTTTCTGTTCACTACACCAAAGATATTTTAGATTTGTATGAATAAAAATCACTAATGCTTTTTGGGTTTGGTGCCTTGCTTACTAAGGTACTCAAAAGCTATAAACACAATTTTAAAAGATTTCAATAATTATTACAGATTTCATGTTTGGACAGACTCTACACTGTTTTCCTATCTACCTATTTATAGCTTTCCATCTATTTTATTATTATTATAATTATAAATACATAAGATATTTAATGTAACAATTGTGAATACAAATAAGTAACTAATTTGTTATTATAAACAACTCTGGGCCAACATTCTTCCTTTAAAAATTTTGAGGTACATATAATAAAGTGCATAAATCTTAACGTATATCTTGTTGAAATTTAACATGTGTCTGTACACTCATGTAATCATTGCCCAGATCAAGAAATCAATCATTCTCACTAACTGTTTTCCCCTTCACCTATTTTGGCTCAATATTCTTATAGCTCTATTTTTGCACACATCTCAAATTATTCATCGAGGACAGGACCAAATTGTCTTCTGGAAAGGTGATACTATTTTCACCCTCATTATCAACATGCAAAAATGTTATTGTGTATTGAGAAAATAAGGAATCTGTGAAGCAAAATGTTGTTCATATTGACATTTTGGGATGCAGTTTTTAGTATTTTTTTCCTTGTAGGTAAGATGTCTCAGTCTTTCCAATTCTGATTTTGCTACACGTTCACCACATAAATTATCCAAAAGCAAAAACTGAAATGTGTTGTGAAGCTCTTTATCAGATTTGGGTAAATAACAACTGGAAAGGCAGTCTGAGCTGCTGCAGAATGTTCACTGTGAAGTCTCTTAAAGAGACGCTGCACAAATGCGAAGGGAGGCTAAGCAAATGAAGACGTAGATAGGAGCCAGTGAGGGAGCAAAGCCCACACAGCCTGCTACGTGAATTAGAAACAATAAGAATGTGAGACCTGAGGTTCACAGCAACTGCAGGTTCCAGGATAGGTTGCTGGACATGCAAATGTGGTCTGAAGCTGTCCAATCTATTTCTCGTGTGAGCTGTCAGACTTCAAATTTACCAAAGGGCGTAGGAATGATTTCACACAACAGTTCACGCGGTGATTTACGTGGGTGCAGGCAGTGGGATCATCTGACGCGGGTGAGCCAATAAGCAACAGACCTGCTTTGCCACTGACAATCAACCGACACTGAGAGATGTCAGCAGTCAATATGACTGAGGACTGGGGAGGCATAACGACATTTACATTGATGTTTTCAGCTGCAATTGCTACATGCTTTTTCTCTGCTATTGCAAAGATGTAGTATGTTGATCATACAATAAATTCCCCAGCCTTCATTCTTTAAGGCTTCCCAGCCCAAATTTGATAGTTTCCCAGCAGTGTTGTGGTTGGTTATCACTCTAAAATGGAATCAATATCCACCTTATATATAAGCTTTTTCATGGATCATTATTTCTACTTCCTGAATACCAGCACCATTTAATCAAAGATGAAATTCAAGAAAAGGCAAGATTATATTGTCCTGAATGTTAAGCAATATTCTGCATGCATTGGACATTGATGAATATTTCAAGGAGCATCTAGTGACTAATCCTTGTCACTTTGAGATAAAAAATTCAGCAGTTACACACACTGAAAATCATATACTTAGATCAGAAAAAGATGATAATTTGTTAAGATTGAATTCAGCTCTTTAGATGCGCACTACTGTGTTCTTCAGGGAGAAAGAGAAAATAAAGGTTAAAGAGAACACAGGAGTTTTGTTCTAATTTTTTATTTATCCTAAAAACTTTTAAAGATGCAACTCTTCCCTATGCCTCAGTGTGTTTTTTAGGTAAAGCTGACAAAAACAACCATCACAACCAACAGTGACAATTGTGGAAATGTAAAGGCTGATTGGCTATAGCACCAAAAAGGTAGTGAAGACAACTGTCCTTGATGCCCAGTCGTCTTGTTAAAATGCCTGCCTGGGGAGGAATATAAAGTTTATTTGCCTTTTCTTATTCCCCATTTGAACAAGTCTTGGGGAGATGATATGACACAACAAAGCCCAAAGCAGGGCACCTGGTTTTAATCTGGGCCGTCTGATAACTATCTTTCTGCCTTAAGAACATTGCTTCACCTTTGGACACCATGTCCTCTTCATCTGTAAATGAGGTATCAGGTTCTGAGAAAATTCCAGACATCTTTCCACTGACACCCACGGGGAAGGCTGTCCTCTCTTTTAAGCTGGAGGAAATCTGAAAGAGTGGATAGCCCTCTGGGTGCAGGAGAGTCTGGATTCTTTCAGTGCAGAAATAGGAAAGGGTGTTGGTGTTCAAGGATCTTCAATGGTGAGAAGGGCGTGGACCATGTAGTCCTCTGAGGTGGCAAGAAAAGACTCCGCACTGTGTGAAAATGATCAGACCACTGGGTCCATGTGGATGTGACTGCTTGCTGCGTTCATCTCTGTATCCCTGAAGCCTCACCTTGTGCCTGGCCTGTGTTAAGCATCAGGCAGGGAGTTACCATAAAGTGAATAAGACTTAAGCTTCAAGGTCCCTTTTGTTTGCATTCTAAGAGATACTCATTTTTATACTTAACTGTGTTTGCAGTTTTATATTCTTTTTCATAAAAGGGTCTCTCAACTCTTATAAACTGCAAACCCCACAAAGCCTGTATCTGCCTCCTGTGTGCATGCAATAAATATTTGTTGAGCTAATGAGAAAAAACAACAAAAAAGTGAGTGAAAGGAAGGAAAGACAAGCCCACCCTGCCCCCACACCAAAAAAAAAAAAAAAACCCAGTGACAACTGGGAGGGTCAAATGTAACCTTAACCAATCAGAGGCAGCATTCCTAAACCATTCCCAAACAACAATAGACAGCGATTTATTTCAATTAATTCAACCTCTTAAGAGATTAGTGCTACCAGGACAACTAAAACTAAAGGCAAATGTGTTCGAGCCTTTCTTCTTAGGGTACTCTGCGTGATTGCCCTGAGGGCTGCAAGCACCCCCAGAGGGAGGAAGGTGAGGTGGGAAGCTTTGTGCTCAGCACTATGCTAGTTACTTTCACATACCTTATCTCACTGAACTTGTTATCGTTTCATAGAGCAGCAAGCTGAAGGTCAGAAAGGTGAAATAACTCTCCCTAAAGTCATGTACCTGTCAACTGGTAAAGTTGCTGAGCCCCAGATTCTGTACGTGTTCTCCACTGCCCCATGTCATTCTGCAGTGAGAAAGCAGAGGGCCCTACTCATGAGTTGTAAGAATCTAAATGAAAAATAAGAAAAGCACAAAGGAGTACAGTAGGAAATTAAAGTGAATAGGGATTGTGGACATTAGGGATGAGTTGGTATCAACTTATTACCTGATTACTTTATGACTTGTGGCATCTTTTATTTAGCTGCTTATTAGAACAAGACTCGTGCAATTCAGTGTAGGCTGGGAAGAATCCATGCATTTGGGCCCTAGGAACTCCAAGAAACAGGGAATTCAGAGGAATGATTTGAAAAAGAAGCTGTGGATAGTTGAAAGATCAAATCTGAGGAAACTTGTGGTCAGAGGGATCAGAAAAGATACTTAGGCTGAAGTGATACCAAATAACTTCTCGGTGGGACTTTTAACTTCTCTGTAGTCTGCAGAACTCTTGGTTATTCACTCCTCCTGGTAGGAAGCCCTGAAAGAAGTCAGCTTTTTGAGCACTGCAGTGTAAGTCTGTGCCACACACTGTGGTGCATTCAAAAGAAGCACACACTGTAAGCTCTGCCCGGTAGAGCTAACAGGATAGTCAGGGAGTCACGCCACAGGCCCAGATCATGAGGCCACAGAGTCATCTCTGATGGTAGAGTGTGAACTGTGAGGAAGGGGTAGGAAATATATTGTTAATTATGTGGATTTCCTGAGCTTTTCTCATCGCTTCACAGCTTAGAAAATGGTTTTTATGCGCATCCTCGCAACAGTCTTGTGAAATAGGCAGGGAAGGTATTATTCCCACTCTGCAGATAAGGAAGGAAAAGGAGGCTCAGAAAGGTGAGGCAAATTGCCTAAGGCCACCCAGCCATGTGCTGGAGTGCTAGAGCTGGGGGTCAAGCTAGTTTCCTTCAATTCCTAGACCAGCATTCTTTTTACCAGACAAGAATTCTCGACAAAGTCACATTTTTATGGGGCAGTATCTTCATTATCCAGTGTGCTTTAAACAATGTTTTTCCTATTCACTGAATTGCCAACTAATGCACTATTTGACTCAATATTTAAAAATGCAAGAGTAGAAGCCTATGACTTTGGAATCTGGTTAAAGATGTATGTGGACACAGCCTAGGGGCTGACTAGTAGGGTGCTGGTAACATGGCCCTGAGGGCAAGGGTGAGGTGTGGGGGGCCCGCTTTTGTAGCATTTGCTGATTTCCATTGTGTAAATGCTTTCATCATAACCAATGTTCAGCTGCCAGCAGTTTAAGGTCTAGTTCGGGAAATGCCTGAATATTTCACAAGAGGCTTTTAGTTAGGAAGAAGCCAGACCACTGCTGGCTGTTCTCTTCAGGCTTTTCCACTTTTATTTTTAGTGCTAAGGAGCTTCTTGACAGAGAATTTTGGACCTGACTTGAAAATCTTGAGTTTACTCCTGTGGTTATGCCTTCCTGTCTTTATTTGTGCCTGTCCGTTAGAACACAAATTCATATTCTGTATCTCATTGATTTTTTAAAAAGGGTTTGACTTTATCTGTCTGACATACACAAGCTGACTACATTATTGATAATTACTTCTCCCTTCTAATTCTTAAAGAACAATGTGCTCCTGGTGGATCTGAAAATCAGACTCCTAGGGCTGGTAAGAAAGATGTTTCCCTTTCATATATTCTTCCTGTCCTTGTAGTCTGCAATGTATCTATATGGAACTAATCCATTTAAGATCTCTCTCCACTATTGCTGAATTTTATGTAGCTTGTTAATGAACGTCTAATTCAGGGTTCCAACGTTCTGGTATTCCTTGTCTTACTGGCACTACTTTGCCATGATTAAGACCTACTTTATTCACGTTGCTTTGAAAATCTGAAGTGCAAGGTATCCATTCAGTTTTATTTCTCCCTGGTGGGTGCAGCTCTCATTGGATCCTAATGAGAATTACAAATGTGGGTAAAGGAGATACTAGTGCCTTTGTACTTAAGAGGCTGGCTGGTTATTTAAAGATGTATTGCCATGGCACTTAAGGAAAATGATTTATCTGTTTTGTTTTGTCCTCCTATAAATCAAGAATACAGCACAGCGTTAAACATTCCTCAATATTTATGCTAATATAAATTTGGGTTTGCATACTTGACACTAATTCAGGAGGAGCAGTGGTATTAGAATAATGGCTACCTGTGACAGCCACGGTGCCGCCTAGCAGCCGCTTTAACTCTTTATTGGGCTGTGGGTGTTCCCAGGTAGAGCAGAGAGCGATTCACTGTCAGGAGCAGTTTCTCGGGTAGGTGCCTTCTGGCCACGTTTTCTTGTGTTTGATCTAGTTTTGGACATTAGATCAGCAATTGTATTTATAAGTTTCTTACTAAGGAAATTACTCCTGGAACAGAGCGAAGAGACAGAGGATGTGCTCTGTGGGAAACTGAAGCCCAGGATGCTTGACTGGCTGTGTAAGTCCATGTGTAAGCAAACAAATAAAATATGAATATAGGTTAAGGACAGATTTTATATCTGCTAAAGTAGGTTTCTGCCTTTTCTGCTGTTGTGTTTTTATCACCTATATGTGACCCTCTCAAATTCCTCAACCTCTTAATGCTTCAGTTTCCTCATAAGTAAAATGGGGATAATAATAGGATTTGCCTCAGACGATTACTGTGAGAGCGAGTGAGGCAAATGCAATATGCAGTGCTCGTATATGCGCGTAGTAGGTGGGCTCAGTACCTGTTCTTGGGCTTGGCATTCTCCAGGCACAATTGGAATCCTGAGTGTATCATTGTACTCTCCATCCTATTGGAGTATTTGTGAAATACCAGACCCTACCAATCACAGGCAATTTTCTGAGATATTTTGTTAGTGCTGCCCCCGACTAGTCTGTAGTAGAAGCTCAGAGACTTGCTGGAGTTCCCTGCCTGGCGAGTGCCCTCAGTGCCTCACTGATCCGCATGAATCAGGTCAGCCTCTGGTTGGCTGCCTGGCTGACCTCTGCAGGGACAACACTGCAACTCTACTTTCCATATTTCTCAGGATAGGAGTGCATTTTTGATCTGCACACATCCCCAACCTGCACATATTTAATTTGGTAATAGGTTTCCTTTGTAAAATATAACTGTTGTAGACTGACCACCATATCTCCCATGAAGATTTGGGACTTCTTTGATTACGTTTGATGCAAAGTACAATGAGAATACAAAGCCTTATTGTTATTCTTGCTAACCAGGAGACACGCCAGGTTTAAAGTCAGATTTGTTTCTGTGTTAATAATACGTTTGTATTACCCTTCCTTGCAGTCCCCGTCTCTACTCCTGCTATCTTCAATGTGAGTTTGCACTTGTCAAAATGAATAATATGCAGCATCAATTCAAACTCCACTTTTACAGTGTGCTCAGCTGTAATAGTTTCACTTTGCCTTGATTCTGTTGATTGCTATTAAATCCTGGATTGCTTTAAATTCTGTGAGATAAGTCCTCAAAGTCTCACTTAAAAACTGTGTGCATTTATTAGAATCTTGCTTAGAACAAAGAGTATTCAAGCCCCTGGCCAAGGCTGCCTTCTACTTCTGCTCTCTAGAGAGAAGAGACTATGGAAACATATTTTATCTTTTGAGAAAAAATAATTGTTTAAAAAGTAAATAAAATCAATTACTGGGGGAGGGCTTTTTGCTTTTACTCTTTTCTTTCTTATTTGGTGGGGGGAAAATAATCCAAACCCAATGTAATTTAGTGAAGTGTATGGATTGGGGCCAAGATTCATAATAAATTTCTTTATGTCCATCCATACAGTATTGATGCAAATGAAGTGTTAATTGAATTTATTATGAGGGTGGTGTTACTCTGTAATTTATCTGGGTTTCAAAAGTCAATCTCCCCCTCTTTGATTCATAGAAGTATGGTTATTATTGACTACATTGTAAGAAATCCAGTCAGATAGAGTCTTGCAAGTATCAAGTTTAATTTTCTATTTAAAAATATTGGCCCTAGTTTAAATAAAAACCCACCCAAAGTAGAGTTGTCAAACTAGAGGATGGTAAATAAAATGTCCTGGTTGTCAGTAGTGGTTTGAGCACACCCTGCAAGTAGAGCTGTATACTGGGTGCTGGGCTTAGTATTCCTAGGAGGCACTGTCCTAGAAACATCTACTCCTGGAGGAAGGGCAGCACCACAATTTGCTGCATACCCGTTATCATTTCCACTAGATGCAGATTGCCATGATACTAATGAACCTTAGCTTTAGGGTCCCTCATTTGTGTGGGTCCCTTACAAGATCTTGGGTAGCATCTACATAATATGTCCACATGGCCACATGTTTTGTAAAGTTTGGAAAAGTAAGATACTTAAGTGCACTTGGTTAAGATCACTGTCTTTGTTTTCTCCCCTCAATTCTTCTCCTGGTTGGTAGCCTGTGTGCTTGGAATGGCCACCAGTATTTTGGAGATCTAGTTGAGGGAAACTGGGTTGGGACAGCATTTAGTCTGGGTTTCCCAAGATAGATTTATGTGGTCTTCAATCACTTCCAAGTCCAGTTAGGTTGTTGCCAACCATCCCAGTGTAGAAACTGTCCCAGAATAATTCTACTGCCCACTCTGCTGACTCACTTAGAATCAAAACACAGAGATGCAGAGCTCAGAAATCATATGACAGTATTAACATGCTTTACAGGGTCTGGCATCAGAAATAGGTGAGTGATGAAGGAGACACAAGGTTTGAAGTATATGGGGCTGGAAGCTAGTTTTACCAGTGCTAGTGAAAATGGCAGTTCTTTTCTGTCAGGATTATACTCTACAATGAACCATATATCACCATATCTAAACCCATTGCTGTGGCCTGAATGCTTGTGTTGCCCCCCAGATTCATATGTGAAAACCTAATGCCCAGTGTGATGGTATTGGGAGGTGGGACCTTTGAGAGGGGCCTCTCACACATGGAATTAGAGGGCTTCCTTCCCTCTTTGGCCATGCAAGGACAGTCACCAATAAAGAAGTGGACTCTTGCCAGACACTGAATCTGCCTTGAACTTGACTTCCCAGCCTCCAGAACTGTGAGAAATAAATTTTTGTTTTTTAAGCCTCTCAGTTTATAGTATTTTTGTTATGGAAGGCTGAATGGACTAAGAACCCACCACACTTCCCCTCCTTTTTTGATAGCAATGTGCATAATAGAACTAATCACGATTCTTGTGATCATGTATTTGCAGGGTACAAATGTGCAGCCATATTATAAACAGAGATAAGCCTGTATGTAGTGCTTACTGCCTATCAGGTATCAATAACAAGAAACAAATTTAGTTTAACCAAGGTAGAGCAAAGACTGAATGAATTAACTTTTTATCCTCTCTCTAAAAATCATATTAGGAAATCATTGTCATATGAGGAAGTGATCAAGACTATGCAGGCAAATAATATGGAAAAATATTATAGAGATATGGCAGGCAATTCATTAATAAAAATACAGTGTTATTTTTCTGGATTTTGTGATATGTGTGGTGTTTGACAGTTTTAACTATGTAATTTGTGATTTCTTTTATCATTCTAAGTACGTATTCACTTTTTTTTTTTTTGTAGATAATTATTTTTTATTGAAGGGTAGTTGACACACAGTATTACATTACATTAGTTTCAGGTGTACAACACAGTGATTCAACATTTATATACATGACAATTCTAGGTACCAGCTATCACCATACCAAGCTGTTACAATATCTTGACTATATTCATTACATCCCGGTTACTTATTATTTTACCATTGGAAGTGTATACTTTTTTTTTTTGTGAGGGCATCTCTCATATTTATTGATCAAATGGTTGTTAACAACAATAAAATTCTGTATAGGGGAGTCAATGCTCAATGCACAATCATTAATCCACCCCAAGCCTAATTTTCGTCAGTCTCCAATCTTCTGAGGCATAACAAACAAGTTCTTACATGGAGAACAAATTCTTACATAGTGAATACGTTCTTACATGGTGAACAGTACAAGGGCAGCCATCACAGAAACCTTCGGTTTTGCTCATGCATTATGAACTATAAACAGTCAGTTCAAATATGAATACTCATTTGATTTTTATACTTGATTTATATGTGGATACCACATTTCTCTCTTTATTATTATTATTTTTAATAAAATGCTGAAGTGGTAGGTAGATACAAGATAAAGGTAGAAAACATAGTTTAGTGTTGTAAGAGAGCAAATGTAGATGATCAGGTGTGTGCCTGTAGACTATGTGTTAATCCAAGCTAGACCAGGGCAATAAAACATCCACGTATGCAGAAGATTTCTCTCAGAACAGGGAGGGTGAGGTTCTAAGCCTCACCTCTGTTGATCTCCAGTTTCTCACCTGATGACCCCCCTGCGACTGTGCCTGTCTTAGGTTGTTCCTCCCTTGAGGAATCTTACCCGTCTCTGGCTAACCAGTCATCTTCCGGGGCCATACAGGGAAATGTAAAGTTGGTAAGAGAGAGAGAGAAGCCTTATTGTTTGAAATGGTTAGCTTTTTATTCCTTTGCATATTTATGCCCTGTAGCTTCTATGCCCAGCATTTGTCTTGAGGTATCTTTACCACTTGGAAGAATTATGATACTCGGTAAATTTGATATGAGGCACGAATTCTATTTAAGGGTTGTAATTAGGAAGGAAGAAGAAAAGCTATAGAAGTAGCAGGCGGCAGAAAACATGGGGAGATTGATTATTTCTTTGACATATCTTCTTGTAGAGTAACTTCAGCATGTATAGGTTTTAAGCTACTACTTAAATTGCGCACACACATTAACATAATAGGAGTACAGTTACATAACCAAAGCATACCTGTAATTACCAGCCATCTCCAGGGAAACCAAGAAAACCAGTTAGGCACCTTAGGCATTTGTGAAAACTTATCTATGATATGGTGGATATTGTCCAACTGAACTTGAACAGTCTGAGAGAAATCAGACAAATTAAAACAACCCATTTCTGGGGACTGTTCACATGCCATATGTTCTTTTAACAATAAATAGTTTGTAGTTGTAAGACTTTGGAGCGCTACAATTTGCACTTCTCCTAATTCTTGATTGAGTTCCAACAGTATAGATCCAGTCAAGTTTGTTGTTTTACTGTATGCACAGGCCAGCTTAGATATCTCCTTCCTCATTCCCATGGCAAGTCCAGGAGCTGGTGGGATGAGTGCATCTACAGCTGTAGCAGTGCATGGATCTTTGTTGGGGTTTTTTGATGATCATCTTCTGGCATGAGTCTTCCAGAGAGTGCTGATGTTGGAAGTTCTTTTTCATATCGTATCTTAGTTCATTTTTGGGGTAGCCCAATTAGGCTTTGATCCTCTGTATAAACACAAACAGACCCTTTGCCTACACTTTTATATGCCCTTTTTACTCTTGTGTAGAACTCATTGGAGGTTAGCACACAGGAACTGCCTTTTTTTTTTTTCTTGGTATCACTAATCTACACTTACATGACGAATATTATGTTTACTAGGCTCTCCCCTATACCAGGTCCCCCCTATAAACCCCTTTACAGTCAGTGTCCATCAGCATAGCAAAATGTTGTAGAATCACTACTTGCCTTCTCTGTGTTGTACAGCCCTCCCTTTTCTCCTACCCCCCCATGCATGCTAATCTTAATACCCCCCTACTTCTCCCCCCCCTTATCCCTCCCTACCCACCCATCCTCCCCAGTCCCTTTCCCTTTGGTACCTGTTAGTCCATTCTTGAGTTCTGTGATTCTGCTGCTGTTTTGTTCCTTCAGTTTTTCCTTTGTTCCTATATTCCACAGATAAGTGAAATCATTTGGTATTTCTCTTTCTCCGCTTGGCTTGTTTCACTGAGCATAATACCCTCCAGCTCCATCCATGTTGCTGCAAATGGTTGGATTTGCCCTTTTCTTATGGCTGAGTAGTATTCCATTGTGTATATGTACCACCTCTTCTTTATCCATTCATCTATCGATGGACATTTAGGTTATTGTAAATAGTGCTGCGATAAACATAGGGGTGCACTGATCTTTCTCATACTTGATTGCTGCATTCTTAGGGTAAATTCCTAGGAGTGCAATTCCTGGGTCAAATGGTAGGTCTGTTTTGAGCATTTTGATGTACCTCCATACTGCTTTCCACAATGGTTGAACTAATTTACATTCCCACCAGCAGTGTAGGAGGGTTCCCCTTTCTCCACAGCCTCGCCAACATTTGTTGTTGTTTGTCTTTTGGATGGCAGCCATCCTTACTTGTGTGAGGTGATACCTCATTGTAGTTTTAATTTGCATTTCTCTGATAATTAGTGATGTGGAGCATCTTTTCATGTGTCTGTTGGACATCTGTATTTCTTTTTTGGAGAACTGTCTGTTCAGTTCCTCTGCCCATTTTTTAATTGGGTTATTTGTTTTTTGTTTGTTGAGGTGTGTGAGCTCTTTATATATTCTGGACGTCAAGCCTTTATCGGATGTGTCATTTTCAAATATATTCTCCCATACTGTAGGGTTCCTTTTTGTTCTATTGATGGTGTCTTTTGCTGTACACAAGCTTTTCAGCTTAATATAGTCCCACTTGTTCATTTTTGCTGTTGTTTTCCTTGCCCGGGGAGATATGTTCAAGAAGAGTCACTCATGTTTATGTCTAAGAGGTTTTTGCCTATGTTTTCTTCCAAGAGTTTAATGGTTTCATGACTTACATTCAGGTCTTTGATCCATTTCGAATTTACTTTTGTGTATGGGGTTAGACAGTGATCCAGTTTCATTCTCTTAAACATAGCTGTCCAGTTTTGCCAGCACCATCTGTTGAAGAGACTGTCATTTCGCCATTGTATGTCCATGGCTCCTTTATCAAATATTAATTGACCATATATGTTTGGGTTAATGTCTGGATTCTCTAGTCTGTTCCATTGGTCTGTGGCTCTGCTCTTGTGCCAGTACCAAATTGTCTTGATCACTATGGCTTTATAGTAGAGCTTGAAGTTGGGGAGTGAGATCCCCCCTACTTTATTCTTCTTTCTCAGGATTGCTTTGGCTATTCGGAGTCTTTGGTGTTTCCATATGAATTTTTGAATTATTTGTTCCAGTTCATTGAAGAATGTTGCTGGTAGTTTCATAGGGATTGCATCAAATCTGTATATTGCTTTGGGCAGGATGGCCATTTTGACGATATTAATTTTTCCTAGCCACGAGCATGGGATGAGTTTCCATCTGTTAGTGTCCCCTTTAATTTCTCTTAAGAGTGACTTGTAGTTTTCAGAGTATAGGTCTTTCACTTCCTTGGTTAGGTTTATTCCTAGGTATTTTATTTTTTTTGATGCAATTGTGAATGGAGTTGTTTTCCTGATTTCTCTTTCTGTTGGTTCATTGTTAGTGTATAGGAAAGCCACAGATTTCTGTGTGTTGATTTTGTATCCTGCAACTTTGCTGTATTCCGATATCAGTTCTAGTAGTTTTGGGGTGGAGTCTTTAGGGTTTTTTATGTACAGTATCATGTCATCTGCAAATAGTGACAGTTTAACTTCTTCTTTACCAATCTGGATTCCTTGTATTTTTTTGTTTTGTCTGATTGCCGTGGCTAGGACCTCCAGTACTATGTTAAATAACAGTGGAGAGAGTGGGCATCCCTGTCTAGTTCCCGATCTCAGAGGAAATGCTTTCAGCTTCTCGCTGTTCAATATAATGTTGGCTGTGGGTTTATCATAGATGGCCTTTATTATGTTGAGGTACTTGCCCTCTATTCACATTTTGCTGAGAGTTTTTATCATGAATGGATGTTGAACTTTGTCAAATGCTTTTTCAGCATCTATGGAGATGATCATGTGGTTTTTGTCTTTCTTTTTGTCGATGTGGTGGATGATGTTGATGGACTTTCGAATGTTGTACCATCCTTGCATCCCTGGGATGAATCCCACTTGGTCATGGTGTATGATCCTTTTGATGTATTTTTGAATTTGGTTTGCTAATATTTTGTTGAGTATTTTTGCATCTATGTTCATCAGGGATATTGGTCTGTAGTTTTCTTTTTTGGTGGGTCTTTGTCTGGTTTTGGTATTAGGGTGATGTTAGCTTCATAGAATGAGTTTGGGAGTATCCCCTCCTCCTCTATTTTTTGGAAAACTCTAAGGAGAATGGGTATTATGTCTTCCCTGTATGTCTGATAAAATTCCGAGGTAAATCCATCTGGCCCGGGGGTTTTGTTCTTTGGTAGTTTTTTGATTACTGCTTCAATTTCATTGCTGGTAATTGGTCTGTTTAGATTTTCTGTTTCTTTCTGGGTTAGTCGTGGAAAGTTGTATTTTTCTAGGAAGTTGTCCATTTCTCCTAGGTTTCCCAGCTTGTTAGCATATAGGTTTTCATAGTATTCTCTAATAATTCTTTGTATTTCTGTGGGGTCTGTCGTGATTTTTCCTTTCTCGTTTCTGATACTGTTGATTTGTGTTGACTCTCTTTTCCTCTTAATAAGTCTGGCTAGAGGCTTATCTATTTTGTTTATTTTCTCGAAGAACCAGCTCTTGGTTTCATTGATTTTTGCTATTGTTTTATTCTTCTCAATTTTATTTATTTCTTCTCTGATCTTTATTATGTCCCTCCTTCTGCTGACCTTAGGCCTCATCTGTTCTTCTTTTTCCAATTTCGGTACTTGTGACATTAGACCATTCATTTGGGATTGTTCTTCCTTTTTTAAATATGCTTGGATTGCTATATACTTTCCTCTTAAGACTGCTTTTGCTGCGTCCCACAGAAGTTGGGGCTTAGTGTTGTTGTTGTCATTTGTTTCCATATATTGCTGGATCTCCATTTTGATTTGGTCATTGATCCATTGATTATTTAGGAGCGTGTTGTTAAGCCTCCATGTGTTTGTGAGCCTCTTTGCTTTCTTGGTACAGTTTATTTCTAGTTTTATGCCTTTGTGGTCTGAAAAGTTGGTTGGTAGGATTTCAATCTTTTGGAATTTTCTGAGGCTCTTTTTTTGGCCTAGTATGTGGTCTATTCTGGAGAATGTTCCATGTGCACTTGAGAAGAATGTATATCCTGTTTCTTTTGAATGTAGAGTTCTATAGATGTCTCTTAGGTCCATCTGCTCTACTGTGTTGTTCAGTGCTTCCGTGTCCTTACTATTTTCTGCCCAGTGGATCTATCCTTTGGAGTGAGTGTTGTGTTGAAGTCTCCTAGAATGAATGCATTGCAGTCTATTTCCCCCTTTAGTTCTGTTAGTATTTGTTTCACATATGCTGGTGCTCCTGTGTTGGGTGCATATATATTTAGAATGGTTATATCCTCTTGTTGGACTGAGCCCTTTATCATTATGTAGTGTCCTTCTTTATCTCTTGTTACTTTCTTTGTTTTGAAGTCTGTTTTGTCTGATATTAGTACTGCAACCCCTGCTTTCTTCTCGCTGTTGTTTGCTTGAAATATGTTTTTCCATCCCTTGACTTTTAGTCTGTACATGTCTTTGGGTTTGAGGTGAGTTTCTTGTAAGCAGCATATAGATGGGTCTTGTTTTTTTATCCATTCTATTACTCTATGTCTTTTGATTGGTGCATTCAACCCATTAACATTTAGGGTGACTATTGAAAGATATGTACTTATTGCCATTGCAGGCTTTAAATTTGTGGTTACCAAAGGTTGAAGGTTAGCCTCTTCAGTATCTTACTGCCTAACTTAGCTCACTTATTGAGCTGTTATATACACTGTCTGGAGATTCTTTTCTTCTCTCCCTTCTTATTCCTCCTCCTGCATTCTTGATATGTTGGGTGTTTTGTTCTGTGCTCTTTCTAGGAGTGCTCCCATCTAGAGCAGTCCCTGTTAAGATGTCCTGTAGAGGTGGTTTGTGGGAAGCAAATTCCCTCAGGTTTTGTTTGTCTGGGAATTGTTTAATCCCACCATCATATTTGAATGATAGTCATGCTGGATACAGTATCCTTGGTTCAAGGCCCTTCTCTTTCATTGCATTAAATATATCATGCCATTCTCTTCTGGCCTGTAGGGTTTCTGTCAAGAAGTCTGATGTTAGCCTGATGGGTTTTCCTTTATAGGTGACTTTTTTCTCTCTAGCTGCCTTTAAAACTCTTTCCTTGTCCTTGATCTTTGCCATTTTAATTATTATGTGTCTTGGTGTTGTCCTGCTTGGATCCTTTCTGTTGGGGGTTCTGTGTATTTCTGTGGTCTGTTCGATTATTTCCTCCCCCAGTTTGGGGAAGTTTTCAGCAATTGTTTCTTCCCAGATACTTTCCATCCCTTTTCCTCTCTCTTCTTCTTCTGATACCCCTATAATATGGATATTGTTCCTTTTGGATTGGTCACACAGTTCTCTTAACATTGTTTCATTCCTGGAGATCCTTTTGTCTCTCTCTATGTCAGCTTCTATGCATTCCTGTTCTCTGGTTTCAATTCCATCAATGGCCTCTTGCATCCTATCCATTCTGCTTATAAACCCTTCCAGAGTTTGTTTCATTTCTGCAATCTCCTTTCTGGCATCTCTGATCTCCCTCTGGACTTCATCCCATTTCTCTTGTGTATTTCTCTGCATCTCTGTCAGCATGTTTATGATTCTTATTTTGAATTCTTCGTCAGGAAGACTGGTTAGGTCTGTCTCCTTCTCTGGTGTTGTCTCTGTGATCTTTGTCTGCCTGTAGCTTTGCCTTTTCATGGTGATAGGAATAGTCTGCAGAACTGGGACGAGTGATGGCTGGAAGGACTTCCTTTCTTGTTGGTTTGTGGCCCTCCTCTCCTGGGAGAACAGCGGCCTCTAGTGGCTTGTGCTGCGCAGCTGCGCGCAGACAGGGTTTCTGCTTCCTGCCCGGCTGCTATGGAGTTAATCTCCGCTGTTGCTGTGGGCGTGGCCTGGCTCGGGCAGCTACTCCAAAATGGTGGAGTCGCGTTGGAGCAGGAGCTGCTGGGAGGCTATTTATCTCCGTAAGGGGCCTCCCTGCTCCCTGCAGCCCAGGGGTTAGGGTGCCCAGAGATCCCGGATTCCCTACCTCTGGATTAAGTGTCCCGCCCTGCCCCTTTAAGACTTCCAAAAAGCACCCGCCAAAACAAAATGACCACAAAAAAATAAATAAATAAATAAATTTAAATTAAAAAACAAAATTTTTTTTTAATTAAAAAAAAAAAAAAAAAGGTAGCCGGTCGTTTTTCTTTATTCTTCGGCGCCAGCCTCAGGCATCTGCTCACTGGTCTTGCTGCCCTGTTTCCCTAGTATTGGGGTCCCTATTCCTTTAAGACTTCCAAAAAGCGCTTGCCAAAACAAAACTGAAAAAAAAAAAAAATGGTCACTCACTTTTCTGGTGTCCTCCGGCGCCCAGCCTCTGGTGCCCGCTCACTGTTCTTGCTGCTCTGTTTTCCTAGTATCCAGGGCCCTGCACTCTGGCCGGGATGGCTGGGGCTGGGTGCTCGGCAGTCCTGGGCTCCGTCTCCCTCCCGCTCTGCCTGCTCTTCTCCCGCCGGGAGCTGGGGGGAGGGGCGCTCGGCTCCCGCGGGGCCGGGGCTTGTATCTTACCCCCTTCGCGAGGCGCTGGGTTCTCTCAGGTGCGGATGTGGTCTGGATATTGTCCTGTGTCCTCTGGTCTTTATTCTAGGAAGGGTTGTCTTTGTTATATTTTCATAGATATATGTGGTTTTGGGAGGAGATTTCCGCTGCTCTACTCACGCCGCCATCTTCCGCCCCTCCGTATTCACTTTTATTTTGTATTCTAGTTCTTTTTTTTGAACGTAGTTAATTTGTGAGAGAGCATCGAATGTTTCCTGATTTCTTGTGCAAGGAATTAGTCAGGGAAAGGTGACTAACACATGGTCCTTTGTTGGCCAGATAAAGTATGACACATCTAGACAATGGGACTGCATGCAGACATTAAAAAGAACAGCGTAGTTTTTGAAGGTACCATATGGAGCAACCGTTATATTTGAGTGTTAAGTGACAAAAGCTAAGAGCAGGACAAGCATATATAGTATATGCTTTAAAGAAAAGGAGATATCTATGTTTGTACTGTAGTTACGCAGACAAGCTCTGGATAAAACACTGGTATTCTAGTCTTTAAAGCGTGCTCTCCAAACTGTAAGAATTCCAGGCCCCACAGAATCTGGATGCACCAGGCCCTGGGCTCTGTGACACTTTCAGGCATGTTAATCTTACTTAAGGTGCATCATGGCTGGGCATGACAGAACTTGCTTTTCCCTTTTTCTAACGAGCAAACTGAGGTTCAAGATGGTTAAATCACTTTCCCAAGGTGAGCTGGTAGGTACAGGCCTGGATTCACACCCTTGGTCACAGACAAGCCTCTCCCTGCTCCTGTATGACTTCTTGTCTTATTTAAGGCTCCCTTTGATGTATGTCTTCAGCTCTTCCCTTGTGAACTTTCTCTTACAGCCCCCAGGTGGGAATTTCTTCAACTCCTCCCCTCCCTCTACACCTCCTCCCTGCCCCCGTCCTCTGATCTCAGTGAAGGACACCCCTTTGCCAGCCTCCCACAAGCCAGGGGGCCTGCCGTCTCCAGCCACCACCCCCACTGCCAGCAGCTCCACGCCTTGCGAAGTTTCGCTCCCCAGCACCTCTCAACCTCTGTCTGCCTCCCCTCCCCTCGGCCCTGTCATTAGCTCGCCTTGCCTGGCCTTCTTGGTCTTACTCTTCTTTGATCTGTTCCCAACTATGCTGCCATCTGAGTATTACTTTGATCCCGTTACCCTCCTGTTTAAAATTGTATAAGACATCCATTCATCCATCTAACAAATCCTGGCTGAGATGCTACTGTGACCTGGGCAATGAGGAAAAAAAGGCAAAGTTTCTGTCACAGGAAGGGGAGCAGACAGCAAACAATGTAAGTTAGTCAATATCTACTTGTGTGTATAAAATAAGAACAAAAATGTATATGTCAGAGAGTGATACATGCTAGGGAGGAAAATAAATACAGTAAGGGAGCTGGGAAGAATCTGTGCCGGGTAAAGGGAGTTTCCTTGCTTGTATACAGCCTCGTTGGAGAAGCTCTCACTGCCACAGGAACATGTGAGCAGAGATTTGAGTGCACCCATGCGCAGATGCAGAAGAGCAGTCGAGGTGGGTGGGCAGGGGAGGGAACAGGCTGCTGTTCCAGCGGGACAGCTAGGAGGGTGAGATAGCTGTAGCTGAGAGACAGGGGGAGGCGGCGGGGTGGGGTGGGGTGGGCGTGGCACTGGTGTGACACCGCTGAGGGCCTGGGGCCACTGAGCCACTTGGGTCTTTGCTCTGAGCGACTGTGGAGCTATGGGAGGGTATCAATATGAGCCACAGGTATCAAGACCACTTAACAACACACTCTGATGTTGAGAAGATTCTAGTGGGGCAGGAGCAGAAGCAGAGAGTTTGTAGGAGGCCGCTGCAGTAGTCTGGGCAGGAGCTGATGGTGGCCCAGGTGTGAGGAGTGGGCAGGTTCAAGATACTGGTTGCATGGCTCTCTGTGTCCTTCAAGCAAATGCCAGGTGCTCAGCCTGATACACAGGGTCCCTAGGATCTGCCTGCTGCACACGCTGCAGGTGCCCTGGGAGTTCAGCACTTGTCCTTCGGTGCTCCCGGAGCCCCCAGCTGTGGTCTGCAAGGTGCAGTCCAGGAAGTCTTCCATTACATTTCCTTTTCTGCCAAATTGGGGTTGGCTGTTTCTCCAACTTTCTGCCTTATCTCCATCCCTCTGAGTCATTAACTGCCCATTTACTGGTTTGTTTTCCTTCCCCACACTGGTCTGTAAACTTCATGTGGGGAGGAATAGTGGTGTGTATATGTGTGTTTTAACTAGTTCTTGGCACATACCAGGTGCCTAATAAATATCTGTGTCATAGGTGAATATGTTCATTAACCGGGTATGCTTTAAACTACGAATTCTCCAAGGAATAGCCCTAGATTCTGCCTGTGTAGGACATGGACCAAGGTGGAAGTGGGATTTGACTTGAGATTATAGGCATTGCCACCTCAGGTAGCTTTTAGGGTGAGGCAGGGTTTAAACAAACAAACAAAAATAGAAGCAGTAAAGGCAAAAGGAGTGAAGAGTTGGTTAAAAGTCACGGAGCAGATAGAGTTACTATTTATAGAGGGCCAGCTCTGAGTCATACCTTTGTTAGCATCCCAGGGAATCAGACAGCAGACTGGAGATGGGTGGGGCCTTGGGAAGGCCCTTTGGGTGTCTGAAATGGTAAGCTTCCAAGAATCCACCCATCCGCTTGAACAGGCAGGAGTAACACATATGATGAAAATGGCATTTGAGAAAGAATGTGAAAAATGGTGCAAAGAGGTGGGGGGCCTTTGCCTGTGCTCCATGTGTCACCCTATGCAAGTACTGCAAAGGCACCTATTCCTGGCGTCCTCGGCAGCCTTTAGAATTGACATGGACTGGAATTCACTCCTGAGACTTCACCTCAGCTCTTTCATCTGCATCGCCTCCTGCTCTCGCCCACCTTTTACTCCAGCCACTGCCCCTGCAGTTAGCTTCATGTTGGCCAAATTTGACAGTGCCTCACGCCAGCCTCACCACAGACACAGAGGGTGACAGAGACGCCCGTGGAAAGCCAATCACATGTGCAACCTGGAAGGGTGGGAGGGCAAGGCCTCACAGGCACCCCTTGATTCATGGGAATGGGAGCTGGAGGGGAAAATCTCCCCCTTCTGCTGTGCAGACAGATCATTCTGAGGTGTGATTCCTACAGCTTCTCAGACGGCCCTGGGGGGTCGCGCTCACTGCAGGACAACACCTCTTCTCTCTGCTTTCTCTCCTCTTTTCTTGGCCACGGTGTCTTACTCCCCTTTCTTGGGTTCACTTCTTGACCAAATGCAACCCACTGTCAGCCTGCTCTTAGGGGCAGTTTGGGGTGAAGGGCTGAGGGGGAATCCTGGATCAGAAACCCTTGGTTGGCAGTAAGTCATTTGCGCATTAGGGCTCCATTCTGGAGCCAAATTACACATCTGTAGACAAAATTCAGAAAAGGAGCAGAGCAGGAAAAGCAATTCATCATAACAGTTGGTCAGCCACCTTCTCTAAAAGGATCTGTTTTCACTAGATACTCTAAAAGTTAACTTCCAGCATCAATAGGTCAGTCCACCTCATATTTGCGCAATAAGGACACAGGGCCCACTGAGACCACCTTTTTTCAGAAACAAATGACCTCAAGCTGAGGGCCCTTGTGAGGTGACCTGCCGACTTTATTACCTGATAAATGGCCTTTCACATGAAGATAGCATGGATTCTGTTGCCAGGAAAATTTTTGAGAAGGAATGTTTCTCACTGTGAAATATCCTGTGAAGACAGCTATCACAATTTTGCTAAGAGCTATCATAGCAAACAATTGTTTTGGACTTGGCACAGCATTATTTTGCCTTATTAATTATTTTAAAAGTCTTCATTAATTAACATAATGTATTAATTATAAATAATCAATTATTAGTGATTTATTAATGATTCAAATGAGGAATATTCCAATAATGTTAGTAATTCTGTTTTGAAAATGTAGTATTTTCCCATAGGAATTTTTCAAGGGACCAGGAATCAGGGCCACATCTTTTATTTTTATAAAAGATGGGTTTATGTAGACAAAAAGAGACAGATTCCAGAACTCAAAAATGCAAGGCTGCCTTATTATCTAAATCTTTTCCATTACAAAATGCATACAGAAGCTTAAGTAACCATAACATGGAAACATTTGCTGATGTTATTCATTTATTTATAAAATTAGTCCCTACTTAAAAATCTCTCTCTTATATAATGCTAGGCTTGCCAATTGCTTTGACAAAATAATATAAATCTACGGCAAAGTGAAGTTGCAAATCTTGCAAAAGATGCAGGATTTTGTGAAGTTGATGAAAGGGATGTTGTCAACTGTTGGAATCACATGCAAAGCTAGTGACAGATGTAATGGGAGAATTAGAAACGTGAGCAATAAGTGAAAGGGAAAAAAACAAGAATGATGATAGAATAGTAGCTCATCAGAAATGTTTGAAAATCAAATGACTAAGAGGACCATTGAAAAAAATGAAGAACTCCTAAAATATTTTACTATTTTTATGATAGCAAAAGATATCATAATGTGATATTATACTATCATAAAATTTGGTAGAAAAACTATGTGAATAAAACCTATTTGTTTCTTTCCTCATCCTGAGAAAAGTAATTTAAAGTTGCAATTCTAACCCCAAATTTAAAATATGATAAAATAAACTTATTTTAATAATGTTCAGAGTAGTTTTTCAAAGTGAAGTCTCATTCAAACCTTACCCTCAGGCTTCAACTATTTACTCTGAATTTTTAGTATCTGCTTTAAGTGGATTTGCTTGAAGAAGCTATTCCCCATTACAAATGATTCTTTATGTTAAATCTTAGAATCACAGATCAGGCGTTTGGAACTTGGAAAGTGTTTTCGAGAAACCATCTGTCTTTGTATTCTCACTTGGCAGTTGAACATCTAAGAAATGGGATGACACAGCTAATTGTTGGGGATATGGCAGGTAGGGAGGAAGGAACAGGTTCTAAGATTCAAGACACCCATCACAGTCCCTCTACACTATGTTCCTGCAACTTTACCCCAAGTTATCCAGCCCTGTGCATCAGATATTAATTATACTCAACACTAGGTCATGTCTATGAAGTTTGTGAAGATCAGGGAGAAAAGATGTCATCAAAAAATTTAAATATAGTTAAGCTAACACTTGATTATTTGGCTTTCTGGATTAGAATGAAAGTGGAGATAATCGAAAAAAGTATTTCGAATACTTAGGAATAGTTCAGCTCTGTTCTGTTTTATAATATATGACTTACTCTCAAAATTACATTGTATTTAATTTTTACTCTGTTTTGAAATGGCTTTTGGCCAAGAGCATTAAAATTCTGACCTAATAATCTAAAACAGCAGAGAGTTCAGAAAGCATTTATGTTTAGCTTTGTAAAACTTTACAGGATATTTCTGGTAGTGGATTTATCTTTTCTAAATATATTTTATTTCAGAAAATGTAAAAATTTATTTGTCTCTCTCAAGTACAAATCACTGATAGTGGGTGGTACAGGAGGTCTGTTTGGAATTAAAATTTTGTCTTAGATAATCCATGGAGCCAAGACTTTGCATATGGGCGTTGCAGAGTTGTTTCTATTCCAAGTTTCAAACACATTTGTTATCCAGAAACTTTTCAGGTGCTTAGTAAAACAGTTTGAGGCTTTTCTAGATTTAGCACTTTAGAGGCATTAATAAAATACTCAAAATGTAAAGAGATATTTTCAGATCATTCAAAATACTTATCATCAATAAGAAATACAAATAGAAAGGAACTCTTGTTATTCATTTCATTATTCTTGATTCCCTCCCCTCTTCCCTTCTTAAAATTACAGCTGGAACACAGATGGCAGGCACAAAAGCACAAATAAGCAGACAGACACACACATCCTCTTAATGGGACCTGTTTGTTGGGGTGTCCAATGAGCACTCCTGGCTGACGGGGTCCCAACGGGGTCCCCGTTGTCAGGTCCCAGTGAGGGCTATTGTGCAGAGGGAAGGGTTTGGGTTATGTATTAGCTCTGCACGTGTGTCACACACCGAAGGACCTTGGTAAGTCACACGTCCTAACTCCCAACAAAGTGGAGCCTTCTCTCAATTCCTGTGTTCTTGAATTTTTCTTCAAGCCTCTGGAGGCAGAAAAGCTCCTGAGGCATTCTGAGCAGGAGAGAGCCACATGATCATATTTTAAAAAGTGTTCTGGCTGCAGTGAGGAAAATTGAGTTGGCAGAGGTGAGAAGAGGGTGGGGAGAGAGAGAAGGAGGTGGGTGGAGGGGGAGGGGAAGCACTGGTTCTCGCAGTGGTTCAGGGGAGAGTGCTGAACCTGGGCTAGAGAAGGGCCCGGGTTCTAGAAAAATGGAGCTGGGTCACTAGGGCATGGGGATGGATTGGTAGCAGGAATGCGGGAGAGGGAAGCATCAGGGAAATCTCCCAGGTTTCTGCCTTAAATATCTGGTTGAGCGGGAAAGCCATTTGCAGGAAAGGGAAAATTGGAGTAGGTGGAAATTTGTCTGTCAAGACATCCATTTTGGACATGCTAAGTGTGAGATATCAGTAGAAGATTCAGGAAGATGTCAAATAGACCACCCACCGCTGAGAGATGTGTGCAGGGCTAGAGACAAACACTTCGGGGCATTTTATGTCTTTCAAGCACCTATGTGAATTTTATCTCATTCAATCACACAGGAATCCCTTTGAAGGGGATTGAAGTTAGCAGAGCAGATATTGTTATCTTGTATTTCATAGGTGGAGAAATTGAAACAAAAAGATGTTCAGAGACTTAGTTCATGTCCCCAAATCCCAAAGGCATTTATGTCTATTACATGAGACATGATCATTTGGTCCTGGTCTTCCATGTCAAAATCTTACTGAGTGTTGTAGTCTGATTGAAGGCTTGTTTTCTACAGGTGGGACAAGAAGCAGGCTTCTTGCTTCTACAGAGTCTCAGATTCCACAAGTATTGATAGGGCACAGGTCAACTTTATTGCTGCTGTCTCCATCGTGAGGTCCAGTGGAAAAATGAAAGAGGATTATTTCTAGCTCAAAAAGGGAGTTCAAAGCCATGGTTCCCACCAATGCAGACAGAATGGGCACCAACAGTGTGGTAGAGGTGCGGTCTGTGGGTTCTGAAGAAAACTGGTCCTTTTGTGTCCGGTCAGTGGAGGAACAGGTTTACTATCCACCAGGTCCCAGCAGGGATAACAGTAGACCTGTAGACTGAGAGTCTGTTCTGCTGCTCTAGGTGGGCCAAGAGAGCTGGACCTCAGGCTGTCTCTCTTAGAGGTTAGCTGGGCGTGGGCCTAATTTATTGAGAGTGTCTGGCAATTCTTTTATGATGTCTAGCTAAACGACAGTCACATTTCAAACCTATCTTTGGTGCCTATAAGACACCTCTGTTATAATCAACATGCAACAGCTTACATTTTTTGAGGGCAAGTCTGGTGACCAAAGAGTCTCATAAAAAGTGTACTTTACTAAGTTAACCATATGCCCTAGGGAGGTGCATGTCTCAGAAACCAGGACTAAGACTTCAGAGTCCTTTGCCCCTTCTTTTTAGCCAAAGCCCCTCTAGCTTTTGAAATTTTTTCTCTGTTTGTATTTGAACGCCCCCTCCTCCTTTCAGCTCCAACATGCCTTTTTCTCCTTTTATGAACTTGACATTAAACATGTCTCCCCTCAGCCACTATGCACACACTATTTTCAGTAGAAGGTGAACGTGGTTGCACTTTGGATTCATCTAACATCTCAAACTATTTTTCAGATGTTGTGGGTATAGCCAAACCCTAAATAACTTTAGCTGAACACTTTCACTTAATTTCTAGCCTCATAGGTATTTAAAGGGAAATATATTCCACATGTTTCTGATTTCATTTATCCCTAATTCCTCAAGAGGTTATTTTCTGAGACAAGTTGAGGTTCCAGAAATCTCAAGGACCCTTCCCCCCCCACTCAATCAAACCCATCTTTCTCAGGCTTCAAAGGTCACTTTGAAGCAAGGGTCAGTGACTCAGTTGTCCCAATTTTCTTCTGACACAGCTTTACTATAGAAATTATGGTCCAAAGTGTCCACAGTTCCCTTCCAATCTCTAACTTCTGAAGTCTTCTTTTGTCTACATATTTAGGGCTCTAAGAACTGCATTACACACTCAAGAATATCTTTCTACTTAATTTTTTTTTATCTCAATAACCCAACAAAGATTAAGTTTCTCCTGCAGGTCCAGTGCTGAGATAGGTCCTTGGGGGATGTGGAATATAATAAAATTAATTTTGAGCAAGATGCCTTTCACAGCATCTCAGCAGTCAAGGGAGGGTGTCTGTTGTCTGGAGAGCAGGTACAAGGGCAGATGTGTGAGGCAGGTCAGAGGTCCTGAGACCAAATGTGCTCCCAGGGGACCAGAGAGGAGGAGAAGGATGATGGGAGAGTCCCGGGATGCCGAGGGCTGGGAAGGACAGGCAGGGAGGTGGCCCTCCAGGGAGCTCAGGAGAGCGCCTCTGTGTTGTGCAGAGAGAGCAGGAGCCCTGGCGCCCTGAATCTGAACACCTGTCTTGTGAGATTACAGATTATTGTGGCAACAGGAAGGGTTGGCCAGTGGGTCATTTTTCACCTACCAGTTTGTTGTCACACCACAGGAAGAAGAGGGTAGAGAATTTACTCAGAACTCCCGTCCCCACAGGTCACTTGGGACTTAGGACATGCACCTTGAAAAAGTTACAGGAACTAGTTTTTTCTCTCAAAAAGACATTTCTGAAAGGATAAACAAACTCAGGCAACAGTACTAGATCCACTAATGACCCAAACATCAGCTATTTCAAATGCACAAACACTTAAGAAGCTGGGAGGAAACAGGGGAAATTCCAAAGAAAAGGAGAAGCATTTGGAAATAGGCGGGGCTCATTTCCTCCCTGCGTGTTTGCTGCAGCCCTAGCCTCAAGGCTCGGTGTCTCCAGTGTTAATAATTCACAGGAAAAGGTAATGAAGCAAGCCCAGCCTCGTTGGGAATGGAGGTGATTTCGAGTCTGAATGAAGGACATACCTTACAGGGAGCTTCCACCCTGGCCCTGTTATGTGGTCCCCTAATACACTCTCTCGGGTCTGTTCTCACTGACTCAGGGGTGGTCTCAATGATGATACAGAATAGATTAATGTTTGGCAAAAGAATTACCACCCCAAGCTTGGGACAGCTGACTATAGATCAATTCTGCTTCCACAGCCAATTTCTGTTGAGCGTGATTATCTTTAGGCAGCTCTTGGCTCCTGTACACGATTAGCAGGGTTAAATGGAGATTTAATGACTCGGGATTCGCTGTTTAGTTTTCAGTATACCTACAATTTCCAACTAATCATTCTAATGCACCCTACCTTGAGGGGGGATGTGCATCTGGGACCTGATTTGTAGACACAGTTCAGGGACTGGAGGGCCAGAGATGCTTCCATCCTATGAGCTGATGAGAGTGAGCGGCCGCAGTGTGATTTACACCCAGAATTTCCCCAGATTAGGGAGTGTGGGCTTAGCATCATTCTTAAAGAGAGAAGGGACCAGGACCACGCCACCTGTCCTAACCAAGAAAATGAGTTCACAGTCTGAAAAGACTAACCCTCTCAAGCCTGTGTGTCTGGCTTGCTGGGTATTTCACTGCTTAGCCTCTTCTTTCCACCCCTGATATTCAAAGAGAAAATCCACCAGCCTTCCTCTGCATTAACAGAGCCATCTTACTAGAGGGTGACTGCTTTCTCCCATGTCCCCCCATCAATGACAGCACCCCTGGGAAAGCAGTGTTCCCTTCCCCCTCTCCTGAGGCCCCCTGCCTTGCAGGGAGGGGCTGGGCTGACTGCTGAAGCCGCCAGGGCCTCTGTGTATTACTTGACTTACATATATTTTATTATGTTTGGCTGTTGGTGATATTTAGATGAAAATTATTTCCAGATTATAATAAACGCTGCCCTCTGTTAAAGGAGTGCAGTTAGATCACTGACCATAGTAAAATCCTTGAAATTGGGGACTATATATCAAAGCATTGAGGAAGGAGGGATCTCAAATGTTGAGCAGAGGGTGACATGGGGAACCCAATGACACACATGTAGCATTCTTGGCTTAAGGGAACTGCTGAGCCTTGGGAAAGATTTATACCACATTTATTATTATGCTGCAACATCACCAAGGATATAAGCCAGTTATTGGCACTCTCTCAAAGAACACATCATTCTAACTTGCTATAACAATACTGCTGTGATATGTGCTCGTAATATTTATAAAGGCTAAGCTATGAAAATAGTATATGCCAAATGTCAGCAGTAATGTATCATTTTTAAAAAAGAGAATGCACATGACATAATGGTTTAAGTGAACTCTGCAAAAATTTGCTGCTCTGCTGAAGCTGCTTGGCCACCTGGACCTCTGGTGTCATGTCATGTCCTGCTTTTCAGGATTTGCTGCAACTTGGCCTCAGGAAGCTCTCCCCTTCTTGTAGCTCTGTTTGCTGTTTTCAGAAAACTGCAGTGTTCTTAGCAACCTCACCCTAGCCTGTGTCTGGTTACTTAGTGCCTAGGAGAGTGCTCTGCTAAGGATGCTTGCAGTTGATACATGTGAGCTGCTTTGATTTTCAGACACATGTGGGATACTTGGTAGCTAGGCAAGGGCAGGGCAAATGGTTTTGCTTCCTTGTGGAAAGACAAGTGATGGAGGCCATCATGTGGTAAGGCTGATGACTGGCGCCTGACATTAGGCCTGCTCTGTGGAGATGCTCCTGGAGCTTTCCAGAAACCAGCATGATGCAATGAACCAACAATCTCCTAGTGAGACAGCTGCAGGACAGCTGAACCACAGCAGCAGCCATGGGAGCAAGGAAGAGAAGGAACATTTAACAGTTCAGCCAAGAACTAACTGTGGGGACTGACTTCTGAGGGGTGGCAAGGTGCTTAGTCCACAAATCATCCTTCAAAAAGCCAAGATTGTTGGTAAAATCCCTCCCATCACCGCAGGAGGGACAGAGGGGGAGTGGGAGGGGATAAGGAGTGAGGAGAGAGGCCGCTCTGTGAAGTAGGAGCTCTGAACATGTGGACACACACAGCACTTTTTGTCATTAATGGATCAGCAATAAAATGCCAGAGGGAACCAACCCCTGTGATGGAAGGTGAACCAGTAGACCAGCTGTGCTAAAGGATCCAGATTTGGAGGTAGTTGAGATCAAACCATGGGGGAAATCTAGCTGTTTTATTTGGGACTTTACATGCATTTGTGAACATGTGCAAATTATCTATTTAGCAAGCTGTATATGGTTTATTCCATGGTGCAGGTTTATTTGTCTCAATCCGTTACTCTTTTTTGTCCATAAAAGTCTTGAATTAAAAACAACTTGTGGTATTTTGAAGAAGTGACATGTAAATGATTTTGAGTCAATCAACATTTATAGTTAAAATACTTTGCTCAGCGCCAAAAGCTGCTCTTAAGGACTGATGACTGATGGAGCCATTCCTGCTTTAAGAAGCTACTGGCCTTGGGTACTCCAGTTACCCAGATGCAATGCAAATGGACTTAGAGGGGCAGTGAGGAAAGCAGATGGAAGTGAGGAAAGAGCCAAAGAGGGGAGCAGGAGGCCCTGACCAGCAGGATAGGGCTGTTGGCAGTGTGAGAACATGCAGGAAAGGGGAAAGGCAGCCATGGGGGGGAGGTGGCTCACCTCCCAGGGCACCAGAGGGCTCAGAGAACACATTTCACAGGCCTGTTCTGGAAAGTTTAGCTGTGGCGATGGCCCTGCTGGCTTCTAGCTGATCAGAATACAGACCTGGTGACCCTGAGTTTCAGGAAGGTTTCATTCCATTACAGAATTCCTACAGAAATTCCCACTCTTGCCAGAGGCCTCAGCAGGGAAGGAAGCTGGAATCCACACTTTGAGAACTCTGCAAGTTAGACGTTGTCTGGGAATGTCCATGTCCCTCTGGAGAAAGAAAGGCCCTGTTCTCACGAAGCAATCATTCCTGGAAGCTGACTTGCTTTATCCATGCTCTATCAATCTGCCACCTTCTAGAACTAAATCTAGTCCAAACATTTTTATAATGCTATTTGATATCTTGAAACCAAATCATATTTTATCAGATCCACATTCTCATAGCTCCAACAGAGAGGCTAAAGAGCTACCCTCTAAATATGAAGTTTAAAAAGCCTGTGTTCCTCATTAGCTACAGACTTTAAATTTCACTGTCGGAACCTTCTAAGCTTAACAAAATGTTAGGTGAATCAGCCTTAATCATGGACATGCCCACAACTACTAAAAATCTGATGTGCATACTGACAGGTGTTCTTGCTGCAAAACTGGATTTGTGTCTCTCCATTGTCCTCAATCCCCAAAATTTACACAACAATAAGAAGAGGATGAAGTGTGAGCAAAAGAACTAGATGCACTGAAAAATCAGCTACATCCTGCTAGGGTTCGGTATTGAAAATCCACGGGCTTTAATGTCTGGGAGATGAGCCTCTCCTGAGTGGGAAAATGGTTTCCTCCTGAACAGCAAGTCATCTCATAGCCTGTATCCCTGGTTGATTTCTGCACTGGGACTCAAGAGGTGACACTGCCTTCTCCCTAAGGAGCACTAATTATTTTAGATATGACCTCATATACCAATAAGGAGATTCAGCTGGAGAAAATGCTACTTCATTCTTTCCTTTTGAAAATTTGTGTTGCATGTTCTTCATTCCCTAGTTGCATCATCTATTTAAATAACTAACATTTATCTACTAATTCCTGAATGAATAGTAACTTTTCTTCTAATTTTGGAGCTGGAAGATGCCTTGATGCAGCCTCTCAATTTTACAAATGAAGGAAAGACCGGGAAAAGGCTAAGTGATTCACCCATGCTCATGGGAACAAAATGGTTTAATTTTAGGAGTTAAAGGGCTCAACTCCCAAAAGTTGAACTGATATAGAACTTTTAGAGTTAGCTAGAAGTGAACTGAGCTAGCCAAGCACCTCCTCTGTTTCCTATTGGACCCTGAGTGGAGTTTAAAATTAAAAGCTAGTCTTTAAACCTAAGTGGCCATGATTCTATTGCTTCTCCCCCACGAACAGACTTAAGGAAGTCGGTCTGAAACTGTTCCTGGTGAACTTCGTGGCCAGGATTGCACTCAAGTTTTTCCCTCCTGGTGGCATCGGCAAATGGGTCACTCTGTCCAGAACTGGCCCTGGCCTCAGACAGACGCAGGCTCTACGAGTCTATGGGAATACCAGGCAGTCGGACGGGCTGAAATGAAGCAGAAGAAAGAGTGACACGAGAAGGACGTGGCCGCGGTCCCAGGAACCTGTTCAACTGTTAGCTGGAAAAAGAACTTGGTGTTCTCATCGCTCTTCTTTGAGCCTTAGATCAGTTTCTTCTGGGAGAGCCGCCACTCCGCAGATAAGCTACTGAGGTAAGCGGAGGGCCTGTCCGAAGGAAGTTTCGGCCCCCGGATTCTCCCGGAAAGAGGGTCCCCGAGGAGACATGCTGTCAGGTGTGCCCTGCCTTCCGCTGCGGTGCCCTGTCCCCACCAGTCCGCAGCACCTATAGGCAGGGCACCTCCCGAAGGGCACGTGCCTCTCCCTGGGGACGGCCTTCGGCGCTGCACCCCGGGACTCCCTGCGCCGAGCTGCCTCTTTCCCCGTGCCCCCAGCTCAGCCTCCCTCACGCACACACTGCGCCCCCGCCACCTCTCCCTCACGCTCGCACGCTCCGCAGCCTTTGTCTTGGTCCTTCCAGCCCGCCCTCCGTGCACCCCTACCCCCACCCCCCACGTGTCCCTGTCCCCATCCCCTCGGCGCCCAGACTTCACGGCCCTGCCGTTGGGGACCCCGCGCCGGCATTCCCGTCGCAGGCTGGGTTCGTGGGCTGAGGCGGAGGCGCAGAGCCCCAGGCGGTGTGAATGCCGCCCCAACGACTGACTGCGATTCAGACCGGCCCGGATGCCTGCTGGTCGCCTGCGGCGGGAACGGATGACGCATCTCGCCGGCCGCAGCAGCTCCTTACGCTCCCGGCTCGGCCAGCAGAACAAAGGCCGGCGGCGCAGGCCGCGCTCCCGCCGCGGGGCTCCCCCTGGCGGCGGCCCGCAGACTGCAGCCCGGCGCGCGGGGCACGGCCCAGGCTGGCTGCGCAGCCGCTCAAGGTTCGTGATGCCGCGGCCCTGCCCTGTGGCCCCGAGCGGCGTCTTCCCTCTCTGGCCCAACCAGACGGTGCCCATTCTGGCTTTCTTGTAATACAGTCGGAAAAGAAGTCATTCACAACCCCATACGTTTTCCTGAATGAAACAAAGAAGCAAGTGATTGAGAAAGGGAGTTCAGAGTTCACACTTACGTCCTTAGGTCTGGACACTAATAATGGAGGGTTACTACGATAATTATTTGCTCCAGATAGAAGCAGGGTCTCAAAGAAAAACCTTTGAAGAAAACTTGTCTGGAAGTGTATGACCTACTGGATTTAGGGACGCATCCCAGTTATCAGAGGGGACTGTGATAGCCACACACACGCACAAAGAACCTGAGAGATCATAGTGCAAAACAAACACAAACGAAAATCCCACCACCCAAGAGCTCTCATGAAAACGCTGGCCGTTTTTACCAACTTCCATATGGAGCCTTCTCACGACCAGCACAGGGACGGCTCAGGGAGTGTTCGCAAATTGGCCTCAGCCAAATATGGGTTGTCAGTCTCTGGGGTTATCTGACGCGCCCCCAAGTAACCATGGGCAGGGGAGGGACAGAGCCTCCATCTGAGGGGTCCTGCCTTGTGAAATGACTCAACTTGTTTGTGGGGTGAACTTGAAAGCGTGCAGCCCAGATGTAGTTTTAAGATACATCCTGCCTGCCACAGCTGTGGCCTGCAAGTTGCCTTTGGATTGAGCGGGGCCACACCCACAGCTGCAGCCAAGCAGTGCTTTTGAAACTCCCCCAGGGCCAACTGCTGTGAAAAGAACTGTTTATTACACAAAATAAAACAAAATGCCAGTTCGTCTTTACAGTTTCATCGTCTGCCTTGGGGGAGAGAGAAAAGGAGTTTTAGTTTTCACCTCTTATGCACCAAGTCCTGGGTTCCAGTTCTGGAAAGATCTGGAGAAGTTCCCAGTTATGCTGTTAACTCACCACCTGATCATGGACCTTGCACTTAACTCAGCTGGTCACTGTTTCTCTTTTTGGGAAATGGGCAGAATGATATTTGCCATTTGCCTCAGGGGGATACCCTAGAGTGCATAGAGTTTAGATTCAAATGACATGCTTGATACATTATAATCATTTTTCTCCATCATTTCAAAGAAAGATAGTTGAATTTGGGCCATTGTTTGCCATGGTATTAACTTAGAATGCTCATTCAATGGGGCTCTGGTTTTCAAAAGCAGGCTTTAAAATAAAAAAGTGTACCTGAAAGACGTTATAAAAATTGGAATATAGAGGCAAATATTAAAGTTTTTCCTACTCTAAATGCAATACAGACAAGAGACAGTAAAAGAATCTCATCAAATGAAGCATCAAAACAACTAAAGATAAGAGTTCTAATATTTAGCATACAGACTAACTGCTATTTATTTAGTGTTAAGGGGAAAACAGCCCCTTGTCCCTTTATTATCTCTCAGGCCCCTACTATACTGAATTAGACTCTTTGAACCTAGAAAGACAACTAGCTTGTACTCTGCAAAGGAGAATCCAGCCTCTGAGGGGTAAGAGAATGTTTCTGTGGTACTCAAGCATCTGAAAGAAATGTGAACTAGGTTGATCAGCCAGATGTTTTGTCTACACAATGCTGAGTATTAAGCTGTTTCCCCTACATGTGGGTACTTGGTGTCATATAGATGAAACACTTGGACAGATAATTGAGGTTTTTTTGTTCAGATATTTATGATATACCAAAACAGCTGGAGAAGGATTCTGTTCAAAGTTCAGAGAGAGGAAACAGAAACAGGAGGCAAGGAGGGTAAATACAGGCAAGGATGGGGACCTCCACCAGACTCCGAAGTCACAGCCCTCTGGGTACACACACAGAGGATACCTTTGTATGAAGAAAAAGACACTACTTCCTGATGACAGCAACCCCATGCCAGAGCATTTGATTTGGCTGTCAGAGCGGAGACCAGATTTCAGCCTCCATTCTTCCCTCAGCTCAAAGCTTTTGCGCAGTGCAGTAACCATCCACCTGTGCTTGGAAAGTCATCAAAAGGAGAAATGTTCAGTAATAAGGTAGAGATGGATATGGAGAAGGAGGCATAGAGCTTTACCCCTCTTTGCTCACAGGCTTTCCCAGTGAATGTATGTGGCCCAGATGGTACTCCTGCTAATATCATTGTTTGGCCCAGTCAGGAAAACACTTGTCTTTTTATTGCATGTGTGAGTGACATTTATTTATTATTTTTAAGTTAAGGGAAGGCTGGCCATTAATTCTGCTCACGAATTTACTGCCTTTTCTACTTGGTGCTATGTCTGTCAAGTTTTCACTTCCTTGGAATTTTAACTCCCCATCTCCCTTCCCAGCCCACTCTCCCCGTCTGTAACACAAATGTCTTTTTAAATTTTTGCTAGTTTAATTAGTGCATGGATTCGTTTTGATTGATGAATTGATGTGGCTTATTGGCATGAAGATTTTCCTTGCCTCCCAGCACTGGATGTAATAGAAACGGCTTGTGTGGGGGTGACACCTGCTTTGATGTTGCAGACATTCTGTTTGATGCAGAAAGGCCAGCCATTCAGCTGTGATTCCCTTAGTCTCTGGGGAGATTTTTTTTCATTGCTATTGGTGGGGTTGGGGGAGAGGTTGGTGGTGAATAGGAGGAGAGAGTAGTGTGGAAAGTGATGGCTGAGAAACAACATAGCTAAGGATTTAATGTTCATATTTATTGGACTGATTTTGAAATAGTCATTGTTCACACCCTGGACCCAGGAGGAAAGGAGACGTTGACTTTCTGCCATCAGTAGTAAGGCATTGTGAATTAGTGCAGCAAGTTGAAAATTTCCAATGCTTTTTGCCAAAGAATTAAGCTGAAATTAGCTCACAGTTGGTAACAATTTGATTTCTGGTTTCACTTTAATCAGTGAGGATTAATGGTTAAAATTTTATTTCTAATCTTGCTTTAGCCTGACTAACAAAAGCTGTCACTTCCTCGAAAACCGCTAAATGAAGAGGGATTTATAAGCTCTCTGAGAGAATCAAAGCTAAAGTGCTAAGGCCCACTTTTCAGACCATAAAATGTTCAAATTCCCCCCAGCCCCCCACATACTGTTAGAAGAGCCGAGTGCTGCTGGGTTCAGCAGTGTTTATTGCTGGACAAAGGTGGAGGAAGACCTTGAGTGCGTTCTTAATTGCTTCAAAACTCCAGATGAAATGCCATAATCTTCCTGGGGAAAATTAATATTACAGAACAGAGCAGGAAGCAGAAGCAGGACTTGAATAGTGAGTAGTGTTGCTTAGCTATGTATTTTTTTTAAATCTTTTTTCCTTTTCCTGTTGTCACCTGAGTTAGACCTGTCTGTGATCCTCCCCTGCCAACTGGTCCACAGCAAAGTTGTGAAACTGGTGAAGTCTATCCCCACTCGACAAAGGTTTCCCTTGAGTGTCCTTGGAACAGTTTCTCATTGACTCCCACCCCCCGGAGATCCTCACTGCAGTCATTTGTCCTTGGGGCTAACCCTTTGTCTTATCACCCCACTTCTCACCAAAATCAGTGTGTTAGAAAACCTTGATTCACTCGTTTCTCATTTCTCTGTGTTGAGTATCTTGAGGACAGATCATTTGCCCTCACTTCCTCTCTGTCCCGCTGTGCCTGCACAGGGCCTTGTGTGCAGAAGGCATGCTCAGGTGCAAGTATGAGGGGCTGCAATGCTGAGATGTTGGGGAGAGCATCTGAGCATCTCATGAGCAGGTGATCTCCCACTCCCCAGTTGTATGATTCTGTAGCCTCACTGGAAGGGGCAACTGGTTTCCTCACCCCCTTTTCTCTAATTTGATCAAAACTAATATGAACCTTTTCTCCAATGCTTGACTATCTTCTGATAAATATAAGCCTCAGTGACTGCGTTGCTCCTAAAGATTATACTGCAGAATGAATGTCTCTTTCTGCAATGGGCTGGGCAATGAGAATGAATCCTCCGACACTCAGATGAAAGAACCATCAACCAACCCTTATTTCCCAATAATATTGATTCTAAGTTCCCTCTTATCAAAGCAAATCCAGTATCAGTTATTTTCTGGGGGGCTCCATCCACCTCCAATGAATCAACAAGAATCCCAAAATTTAAGTGGTGCCAGAAAAACTTGAAATACCATGATCCTAGCTCATAGTGGCCTTAGTCTTTCCCGTGAGTCTTCTGCTAAATGAGATGCTGTACAGCATTGTCAGGCAGTACTGGAATCTCATTGCTTCCCCTTACCCACCTCAGGCCAGCCATGGAGCGCTGGCTCTCAAGGTCATGGTTCTTTCCATTCATCCCCCACTCAGTCTGCCTGTGGGAGTGAAGCACAGGCCTTCACCATTTGAGGAAACTGGTCCCACCCTCTGTTTCCCATCCTGCTTTGAGGGCACCCCTCTGTCCTCTAGATTGGGCCATGTCCACCTCCTTCCCCATCTTGGACAATCTGACTCATCTTCTCTGTGATCCTTGGGCAAGGGAAGCCTCCATATACTTTCTTGATTTTTACAGCAGTTAAAAAAGCACAACCATAACTTTCAGTGGATGAGGAGGAATTGGGTATATTAGTGAAACCCTTCATTCCTGCTGAAATCTACCTATAAATCATCTTTTTGTCTATTTATCTATCATCATCATCTACCTCCATGTCTACATTACATATCTATCTTAGATTGATTCGATATGGAACTTGCTGTTTGAAAAACACTGTTCTAGTCCACCTTGTTCAATGTTGACATACGTATGCTGGCCTGGATTGCATGTGATTGTATGCAGCAGAAAACTCGACTGTAGTGGCTTACTGCCAAATGGGTTTATTTTTTTCATAATATTAACTTTCAGGATAGGCAGTCTGGGGCTGGTGCATTTGCTCTGTGTTGTTGTCCATGTTCTCTTTTCCTGTGCTTACTATACTACCTTCATCTATATGATTTAAAGTTGGCTGCTCCCAGTCAGGAAGAAGGGAGATGAGTGAAACCTTCTCTTCATGAAGCTTTGACTTTTTATGTAGAAATAAGAGTCTTTCCTGGGGACCTTGTTTATATCTATATGAAAACCGTGCTGCATGGCCACCCTGGTTATATGGGAAGATGGGAGGTATGTTAATTTTCCAGCCCTTCCAGTAGAGGACAGAGGAAATGGGCTTGGCCTGAAGGGATGGAGTGAGTATAGAGTGAGCCATTCTAGAGCACCTGTCAAAATGCATGCCTTTCCCTACATTATATTAAAAAAAAAAAAGAAAAACACTGATTTGAGTCTGTGTGTGTGACTTTGACTGAAGAGACAGATACCTTCCCAAAGATTATAGTTGGTGTCATCTTTGAATTCGAAGTTAACAGAAGAAGATTGGCGGCAGGAGCCAGGTCAGAGCCAAGGCCCAGATTGTCTGGAAGGTCCTCTGGGGAAGGTGGCTTCAGTCAAAAGCTCTGTTTACCAAGGCAGGAGAGAGATGAAACCTCTAAGCTGAGGTGAGTCTTGTATCTTGCCCTGGGCCTCACGATGGGGAAGAAGAATGGGAAAGCACCTGTGGGAGAAAGAAGGGCAAGCATGCATCCCAAGGGCTCTTGACCCTGGCCCGACACTGCAATAAATTGGGAAACTGTATTTTTAAAAATACTGACTCCTGGCACATATCCCCAAAGATTGTAATTTAATTGACCCCAGTTGCAGTCTGGGTATCAGGATATGTCAAAACTCACCACTTAAGATTCCACTGCACAGCCAGGGTTGAAGCTCACTTATTACATCATTCCAAAGCAGTTGCAGTGCCACTTTCCTTAAATTCATGCTCACTCAGTTGCCCCTTGGCTTGATGCCATGGCAGACAGTGAAGGACGAACCTGTCTGAAGAGCTCCCCATGCATATGCTGCAGGGACGCTGTTGACATCAGCCTGCATCCTCCTCCTGAGAAGCCTTGGGAGAAATGCTCCCAGGTCTCAGTTTCAGGAAGAGTTATTCTCCTGAACATTTTTGTTTGTTTGTCTTGTTGATATACATTTATCTTATAAATGATTGTTTCCCTTTTTATTATTTTGGCTCCTAGGAAGCTTAAGAGCAACTCTCTATATTACTATATATGGTCTATAGTCCTCTCTGCTAATATCACTCTTGGAGCTAGTATTTTCTCTTCTAAAATTTTTATTTAGATGCCTTCAGTTTTTACTTTATTTGTTGATATTTTACATTGAAATATAGTGATATGCAATCTTATATTGGTTTCAAGTATACAACATACTGATTTAACAGTTATATACATTACTAAATCCTTATCCCAATTAGCATAGTTACTATCTGTCAAAATAGAAAGATGTTACAGAACTATTGACTATATCCTCTATGCTGTACTTTCATCCTTGTGACTAATTTACATTATGATTGAGAATTTGTGCCTCTTTATTCCGTTCACCTATTTTACCCTCCCACCACGACCCCTCCCTCATGGTAACCATGAGTCAGTCTTCAGTGTCTAAGAGTCTATTGCTGTTTTGTTCATTTTATTTTGTTTTGTTTTTAGATTCCATATATATATGTGAAATCATATGGTATCTGTCTTTCTCCAGCTGGCTTATTTCACTGAGCATAATACTAGGTCCATCCTGTTGTCACAAACAGGAGGATTTCTTTCTTTTTTATGGCTGAATAATATTCCATTGTGCATATGCACCATATCTTCTTTATTTGTTCATCCATTGATGGGCACTTTGGTTGCTTCCACATCTTGGCTATTGTAAATAATGCAGCATAAACATAGGGGTGCATATATCTTTTTGTATCAGAGATGTTTTCTTCAGGTAAATTCCTAGAAGTGAAATTACTGGGTCATATGGTATTTCTGATTTTAGTTTTTTGAGGAATCACTATTCTGTTTTCCATAGTGGCTGCACCAATTTACATTGGTATAGGAGGGTTTTTTCCACATTAGACTCCTTCAGTTTTTAAAAATACTTAACTGTTGCATTTCTGTAAGCTGTCTCCTCTCCTTCGTAGAGAGTGAGGCAGAAGATTAAAATGAATAAAAGGAAAATACAAAATCTTCCTAAACCCCTCACCATCACCTAAGCAAAGCCCTTTTGTCTTTCTGTGTGCCATTTCTCATACATCTTAATCTTTAAACTTTTGTTTCTTTTTCTCTTCAACATTGACCTTGAAATTTATTTTATTTTGTTTTCATCCATATAAAAATGTTCTCAATCAGAATTTGGGTGGTAGTGTTCTAAAGAGTAATTTGTTTCTGGGTCTCTACCCTCTAAGGGTGGCCGAGTTCTTCATAGGAGTACTTTGCTTGTGGAATTTAGAGATAATAAAATTGAGGGAATTAGACATTCATTTTACTCTAATAGAGCCACTCAGCAGATGGTGTAATAGGTGTTGTTAGAGAATGGCTATATTTTTATTTTTGCCTCCCATAGTTTCTTCCTGGGTTTATTGTTTCAAGGAGCTGTATTCAATGAAAATAAAAGTAGCTGCTGTAGCAGTTCCCTTTGAGACAAAGAACCAGAAGCTGTCCTTATTTCATTTCATTTCATTTCATTTCACAAAGACAGCACTTAAGCTTGTTTTTCACTATTGTCCAGTATCAGTTATTTGTTTACCAGACATGCTTTAGATAGCTACAATCCATTTGTAAGTCACTTATTTTGTACATTATGGCCAGATGTCTGGCAAAGTGTTTCTAAGTTGCCTATTATCGTAAAAGTTAAGAACTCTGACAGAGATATTAGGAATCATAATGATACAATATTTATGAGGCAAACTACCAGGTAATATCTAGTGATGGAAAAATAGCTAGCAAGCATTTTCAAAATAAGTTTGCTATTAGTCAGCCACTGTTAACTCATACAGAGTTAGAAACAAGTCAGACGTCTAGGGTAAATTTCTAAGCACTTGCTGTGCATCTTTGGAAAACACACTTAACCTTTTTGGGTTCCAGAGCCCAAGGAGGATGATGGTGACATGGACATTTCAAGGTTCAACAAGGAGGCAGTTTATAACACACATTGTTTACTATTCTGAACTAAAAATAATAAGTAAGAACAGATGTCAGATTCTTCTGCTGTTGACTTAGGTGTTAATATGAATATGACCCAGAGGGGAGGTGGTCTTCCTTAAGGAACACACAGAAACCCTTGCATCTCTTACTTTTTAAAGTCATCGGCAAGTAAGGAAGGACAGATATGGACAGAAGGGAAACATGGGCTCCGTGTTTTCCCCTCTCCACTTCCCAACCTCTCAGCTACCATCATTTGTAAGTATTTGGGAGGGGCAGGGCACTAGGGGTGGAAACTTTGGTTCCCATGCTTTCCCTGCCAGGTCGCCTCCTTTTTTTTAAATCATAGAAGATTCTGGAGAGAAGAAATTCACGATCGCAAATTCTGGGCTTCAAGGTATAAAATCATGCTATGAAAACTGTAGAAGTCTCCAAGCTGTAGCATTGACCATGGCCTTTGTGTAAGTTAGATCCTGGCTCTCAGGATGGGATGTCTCGCAGAATGTTGCCCGTCCCTCTGGTAAGCAGCAGTAGTTGTTCCCAGTGCTGCCGCTTCCTCTTGCCTGGGAGTTCTGTCAAGAGGAAAAACGGTAATTGTCACCTTGAAGTTATTGCATTTTTGTGACACTAGCAAAACGACTTGTAGTATAATTAAAACTAAGAAGGGAAAGAGACCCTTTGCAATCAGAGATTTCACCCAGCTTCAAATAAAATTTTTCAATTGCCATGTGATATCACAGTAGTAATTTGGTAGCAAAATCTCTGCAAGATTTTTCCATTGCATTTTTTCCTACTGTGTACCTAGGGAATGTGAGGAGACTTCAGCTCAAGGAAAAGAACTCCTCTGCCCAGGCTCCATCCTCTTGCCACTCCTTTTGCCCAGTGTGCAGGTTTCTGAGTTTTCTGTATTAAAGAATCCACGAGACTCATAGTTTGCAGAGAGGTTGCCTAGACAGACAGTTGTCCAGGGACTACCGCGCTCCTCTTCCCCCTTCTCCCTGCGGGGTTAACAGTTCTGTCTTGGGGCACATGGTGCTCCGCCAGTCACCGAGACAAGCTCCAGCACCGGGCAACCCAAGCTGACTGCTGGAGGCACAGAACTGGAAGAGGGCAAGATAGCAGCTCAGCACCCCAGGCCTCGTTAGGAGACATGCAGTGTACTGCGTGAGGTTTGAAGTGGGCTCCAGATGACCTTCAGGGTGTGAGTTGGTGAATCACATCACAGCTGGGAGCAGCCCAGTGGTTTCTCCAGAGCAGGTACCTGCACACGGTGTTGTCTAGACATTTTTGATGGGAAATGAGAGGAGCAGCAACTGCCAGATACGTCCCGATACCCACAATCTCTTTTGAACACCTTGGGGATTTTCGGTGTGAAGAAATGTCTTATCTACGGCTTTACAGTGACCTCTGCTACCAATGTTGTTGGAGCATCTGCGTTCTGAGCACCAATGCAGAGTGGTTATGAGCATGGGCTTGGAGCCGGATGTCATATGAATCCTAGACCTGGGAGGTGGGGTCTAACTGTGTGGTGTGGGAGTAAGGGAGGAGCAGATCCTCAAAGAAAAGTTGAGGGGTCCCGGAGAGGAAGGATAGCAGTTGTGGAGAGTAAGGTAGACCAGCTCTCCCACATTTTAGTGCTGTAAACCTGAGCACATTAGAGAACCTCTGTACACTTCAACTGCTACATACGGTCACCAGTATCTTTTGATGTGTGTTCTTGAGAGGACTCAGTGAGATTAAGTGTAAAAATGTATGTAAAGTATCTAGGACATAGCAAGCTCTTGAGAAGAGGGAGTTAAAAAAAATTTAGATGCAGCAAATCTAGTTCACTCTTCATATTAGACATTCTCTGTGTTTCTTTGGACTTGCTTCCCCTTTCATCATTCCCTTAGCCACTGAGGTCTGCTGAACTCAAAGTAGAGAACCCCTTCCAGTTATAGCTTTGCACCTGGCCTTCTGTATTTCTCAAGAATGAAATTATTATTTTTTGCATATGTTTACTGTTGTGGTTGTGATTATTATTAATGTGCCATCAAAAGAAATTGTATGTGTAATGAGTTAGTCTCTGCATCTCATCTCCACATTTCCAAATCAGAGTCCTGAAACATACAACTCAGCGTGCTAGTGAAGCAGGCTACTGAGTTTAGTTTTTTGTGGCTCATGCAAAAAACATTCCCCATGACCTGCCTCCCTAATAATTCTTGAGGGCTGAACTTATGCTCAGATACTTACATCTGGTTCTATAGTTAATAATGGGTCAGAAGGAAAAGGAGTGAAAAAAACCAGCCACCGCCTTTACCCCCCTGCACACACACCGTATTTTTTTCTCACTGTGAAGTCATTTGCTTTTCTTTCTAGCCCATACCAAGTCTTCAGAAGTTGAGCCAGGCAGATGGTGAGGTTATAGCTTGGGCAAAATGTGTTCTAATGTTATCAGTTTTAAAGAAGCACATGGAACAGAGAGGAGAGATGGTTTGTGGTATTTTTGTTTATTAAATTTGATGGTTGGATTATGACATTTATATTTATTAAATGTACAGAATCTCATCCATCACTGTTGACAGTCAGAACATGTCCTCTGTGGTTGGCATAACTGTCTCTTCCTGCAAAGAAATCTAAGATTTATTCTTATTCGGGAGACTAAGAAGAGGTGGAGAAAAAAGGAGATCTGCCCTTCAGTGTCACCACCCTGGGGAAATAGTATGAGATAAGTGTTGCTGTGTTTGGTTCTGTCACGTTAAGGAGCGTTTTCCCTATTTGGGTTGGGAGTCCGTTTGATGGTGCTGTGGAGGGAATACTCGGCGTGAGGGCAGCATGGCTAGTGAACCCAGTGCGAAAGAGGGCTCTCAGCTTTGCCCCATTAAAATCCTGGCATCGGTTATGGTTGGAATGATGTGGAGATGGCTTTGTCTAGTGGCAAGAGCACTTCAGCAGCCAGTCATCGTCACTGTGCTCCGGATTTTATAACCTACCAGATGTGGGCCTCTTGGTCATTTTGTTGGAGCACCAGGTGAGCTGATGAAAGGACAGCACTCCAACTGCCTTCCAAATGACTCCGATTCACTTGAACTTTGTTTACATGTAGGAGGAGACAAGAGCTGCCAGGCTTAGAGTGGGAAGAAGGCACTGTCATCCGTAAGGTTTCTCAGTAGGTCTTAAGGCTAAAGAGATGGTATGTGTGCTTACGGTTTACGGATCTTTCCCAGAGTAAAGCTTAGAGATGTTCTTACACCCAGTGTGCAAATGACTGAGACACATGGGTTCAATCTCTAGCCACCTATGATTCCAAAAATAAAACTTTCATTTAGGTTTGAGCAAACCCAGTACATTTGGAAACCAGTTAACCCAACATATTGTCTGCACAGCCTGGAAACCTTTGAATTATAAATATTTAAGATAGTAACCTGGAGAAGAGATTATGTCCTTTTCCTTCCCCAGCATTTCCTTCCCCAGCCTGTTCAGGGCTAATGCTGGGTTCCAACTCCCGTCATTAGTGTCTTAGCCAATGTTTTCTAAGCCGCAGCCGATGTGCAGTTGCTGTGTCTAGGAAAGATTTCAAGCTGTGCTAAGCATCTATATAGGCTTCATGCAAATTTTGACTGCCAAGTATTTACTTCTCTTAGTTTGATTAAGGGCTAATATCATCCCACCCCTGGAAAATAGTTTACAAGAGTATCATATACTAATCTTACTCTTTTTTAAATCAGATAAATAACTTCTTAAGTATTAGAAGTCATTAGTGAAGCATCTTTTGGGTAAAGCTCTAGTCTGTGTATTAGGAAGCCTAATAAACAAAGGTAAATGGCAGTTTATCTCTAGAGAGTTTAAACAGAACAGACCAAAAACCAGACCTCTATGAAGAGGCCCAATTTCCTGCTAGATTGTGTGTGTGTGTGTGTGTGTGTGTGTGTGCGTGTGTGCACATGCATCTGATTACATAAATGGTCTGTAAACATTTCCAGGGGCTAGAGAGAATGCAGGTCCAGGGTGTTAACATGGCAAAGGTCGTGAGTGCACTCCCCACATGGACCAGTTGGCTCTGCTCCATCCCACTGTCACAGCTGGGACCCCACCCTGACTGTTCCACAGTTCACATGAGTGAAGCCAGAATTTGTTTATGGAGGAGGGCCAGGGGAATACTTGAAGTCATCTCTGTCTCTTTCTTGAATAAAAGCAATACTGCACAAGATATTATAATTTTAATTCTACACACAATTCTATTTGTTGTAATTTTCATTTGCTACTTGAATGGAGTCAATATTTATGAGCACGTACTATATGAAAGGACACACACACATAACTCATATATATGTGTGTGTGTGTATATATATATATATATATATTTTTTTTTTTTTTCTCATTTGATTCTCACAATTCTTGGAGGTAGGTGATTCAGCATCACCATTAAACTACTGAGAAATCTGAAGACCAGAGCCTGGTGTGTAGTAGGTGCTCATTAAATGTGTTGAATAAATAAATCAATGAAACTCAGATTAAAGATCTTGCTTTTGTTCATGGTCATAAATACAAGTAAGATGCTATGGTAAGATTTTACTATGGCTCTGAAGTCTTAAAAGATGTGGCTCCATCTCTTTTCTTGATAATAGACATGAAAGACAACATGATAGGCCACTTCACTGCCCAGTCCTCAGGTGGGTGAGGCCTGGGAAAGGGAAGCACATCTGAGCAGGTATGTCCATCCCTCCACTGAGTGTTGTGTCGCAGACACAGCCATAGCTGTGATCTCTGACCATTTCCTTCTTCGACTGAAATCCATCTATGGAACAGGGTATTGGGCTTGGAACTGCTCATTTCCCCAGAAAGAGCTGCAGCCAGTGCAAGATGGGAGGACAGGGCTGGCTGAGGGCATGGGGGCAGAGGCCAGCATTGTAGACCCAGGAGCAATCCCCAAATCTTTGATCTCTATTTGCCTTTGTTCATCCCTGGACCCCTGAAAAACAGATTTCAGGGTTCTGTAGGTTGAAACACACCAATTCCACGTTGGGAGGGAACTGCTATTTTATTGCCCCAATTAAATGCTTTATTTGTTTATAAATTCTTCCCTTTTCTGTTTTATGATGCAGTTGTGGTGTGTTTAATGGAACTGCAAGATTAAGACTGGCAAGATACTGCATGTTATGTTTCCAAAGCTAATAAATGGTTTGAATCCAGAATGTTTGCTGCCCTTTCCAAAAATATTTGGTTTCTCTAAAAAGCAACAGCTGTTGGGAAATGGATGGAAGTTTTTACTGTAGCATGTATAACGTTTTATTTAATGCTTTTATTACTTTGGGGAATTTGCCTGCCCGATAACAGATGAGACAATAGGGACTTAGTATAAAATATAAAAACTCATGATGTTAAAAATCAGCAGTTGGATGTTAAATTTAAAAATCACGCAAGAAAAACAAGAATCTCTTAATAAAAATCCTTCTTGCTGAGTGGGAATTTCTTGCTTCTGTGAGAATAGGTGTAAATTATAAAAATTACTTTCCACTAATATTTGTATTGTATTTTGAAGTTTATATTTGAAATTATCTAAATTTGAATTTCACTACAATTCTACTAATTTGCTTAGGGACAATGATTTCTGTTGTTATAAATGCTGCAGGTAAGTGCTGGAAGGATGAAGAGGGTTGCCTGCAGTGGAGCCTGGGTTAGTAGGGAATTTGGCAATGACTAGCTCAGGGCTTTTTGTCATACCAAATTGTCCAATTACCAAATGGTACAATTATCAAGTAGACGATAATTCGGCAATGAGTTCTGGTCCAGATATCCCTGCTCCTGTGGGATGCTGTTGCCATAGCTACAAACCCATCACTCAACCCCCAGGGTTGGAAGCATCAAATGGCTGTGAAGTCATGTGTTCAATACCCGGCTACCAGGGGTTGGGACCAGAGAAGCTCTATATGCTGAGCTCCATACAGGATGCAGGGCTCTGCCGTCCCAGCAATGCTACACAGAGGGAATGGTTCACCCAACACAGGAGAGAAGGTTGGATGCTGGATGGAGCAAAAGAAGGGAATAGTGTGCCTGCCCCACAGGGCAAGTAAAGACCAAATTGAACCTGGCAGACCAAAGTGATTATAGAGCTTTTTTCCCTCCCTCCCTCCCTCCCTCCTTTCTTTTCTTTGTTCTCCTCAAAATAACAACCAAAAGGATTAAGAAAGGAGACTACAGGAAGTAGTGTTCCAATTTTGGCAAACCCAAGAACCACCTGAGATTTTGGTGGACATGTAGACCCCAAGGCTCCCGCCCTGAGATTCTGATTGCATAAATGTCTTTAACACTTATCAAAGCAGGGGTGATCCCCTTAGCTAAAACAGCTTGGACAGTATCAAAATAACTTTTAAAAGTATCATAAAAGGGGACAGCAGAGTAATATTTGGCCAAAGTCTTTTGAATTCTAGAATGTCCATCCCATTGCTTTCCAAAAATAAACACAATACTAGGCCAGTGTCCTAAAGGCTATTGCCCCTGATTTTGGAAAGCTGTTAAAATTGTCATAAGTCCAGAGTAGGGCTCAGATATCTGAGTTTTTATCAGGCTCTTAGGTGATTCTGATGCAGGTGGTCTACAGACTTCAGCTTGAGAACTATGACCCAACCAGTCAGATAGTTTGCAGGAGGCCGCTCTCCTTAGTTGACAGCTAGTGAAATCATAATGTAGCTCAGCCCCTGCCTCTGGGCTCTATTAAATGGGTTTAATCTCAGCCCTGAGCTGCAGACTTCGATGCCACTTGCTGCTTCTGAGCTTGGACTCCGCCGGGCTCCAGGCCTGAGTGGCCCCCAGTATGCAGGAAAATGGGTAGATTCACTTCACTCCAGTGAAGGAGAACTGGCCTCACAGAGAAGAGGTTCAGTACTGTGAGCTTTATGCTACTCATTCGCCATGTGAGGGTTGGAGATTAGTGAGGAAAAGGAGGAAAAGTGAGAAGGAAGATGAAGATAATGAAATTGTATCTTTCCTTATTTTATGATTTATGTAGAGCTTTCTGCCTTCAAAGAGCTTCTAGAAAAAGAGGGATGTGAGATGAAAGGTCCTGGATAAAAAAAGAGCAAGATGAACAGAGGACAGATGAGGGAGTGGACGAAACTGTAAGAGGCAAGGAAGTGTGCCCAGGCTTACACTAGCGTGGGCCCCATCCCAAGGTTCACCATGCCGCGCCTGCAAGGTAACGGTAATGCCCTCCAAACCCAGACACGGAAAATTGTAATACCCAATAGTGGTAGATCATCAAAAGCACAGGGAATCCTCTGAATTGAGTGATGGGCAAGTTGAGGACTGTTTGTAACAGTTTAAAATCTTGCACAATTTTTATTATCATTGACCGAGGACCAACAGCTACCACATCCTCCACTCCTGACTCACTTGATTTATGCTTTGCTTCCCAACACTGTTTCTCTAAAAACTTTTCTAGCTGTCCTGGCATGAGTTAGAAAGCAGTTGGCCAAGCGTCCAGGCACTGTGCCCATCTCCTGAGCTTGGCTGCCAGCTTGCACTGTGGCCCTGTGGTAAGACTCACTTAACCTCTTTGGGTTTTAGTCTACTCATCTGCCAAAGGAAATGGTTGAAATAGTAATCTCTGCATCCCTTCTGTGTCTACACTCTGGATTCCCTTAGTATATTCAGGATACTTTCTAAAGAGCTTGCTGATCTTTCCACAAAAGACAAAATAAAAGGCTACTATTTAGAGCAAATGCAATTTTTATTAGACTTAAGAAGAATTCTTCTAATGGGTTTGGTCTCTGTGTTAGTTTGCTAGAGCTGCCACAGCAAAGTGCCACAAACTAGGTGGTTCAAACACCGGAAGTCTATCCTCTCATGATTCTGGGGGCTACAGGACTGAGAGCAAAGTGCTGGCCAGCTGGTTCCTTCTGACGCCTCTCCCCTTGGCCTTACAGAGGCCATCTTACTGTATCTTCACATGGGTTCCCTCTCTGTGTTCTGTGTCCTACTCTCCTTTTCTTATAGAACACTAATCATATTAGATTAGGGCCCAACTTAATGACCTCATTTTAACTTAACTGCCTCTTTAAAGATCCTATGTCCATATATAGATCTTGGGATTAAGATTACAGCATATGAATTTGGGGCAGACACAATTCAGCCCATAGATGTCTCCAAACCAGGGGATTTTTAGGATTATGGAAAACACTGTACGTCTCAGCTGCCTTGGGCAGAGCCCTGGATGAGATGAGCAAAGAGAATTAAATGATTTCTTGAGAATCTTGCCAATTGTAGGAATTTGTGATATGGTATAAAGCTCCTTAAACCTAAGAACTCATCACCAGGAACATGAATAATGAAGAGGCTCAAAGAACCAGGCTGTAGGAAAATAAAATAAAACAGCAAATGATTTGTACTTTGGGGAAAGCAAAGATGGAAAAAAACTTTGAAGCATTTACATTTGGGGCAGTTTCATTACATCATAAGGGCAGAGGTACTTAATCACACAGCCATTATTGCTTGATCTGCGCCTGTAGGTGAACTTTTACAGAGAATGAGTCTATTTCACATAAATTCCACTTTTAGCAAGCACAAAAGCAGTATCCTGCTGAGGACAAAGGAAAAAGTTCATGATGCAATTCCAGGTATCCTCAAGGGTGCCTTTTTATGGCTAAGAAGAGAGAAGAATTCCTTTCCAACATCACTGTGAAAGAATACTTACAGATTACTCTTTCTGCTTGTTTGGACAGTAAAATCAAGTAATGAGTCTCACATCACATATCTCTGGTTTTTATTGCCCCAATAACCTATTTGTCTCCTAAGGTACATTTTCAGCAGCACAGTAACCTGGAAAGAGAAAGAATGCTTAGGTTCTGATGCTCAGGCCATTCCTCCCTATGGGTTCTTGTGACCAACAGTCCACTAATGGTCATGACCTTTGTTTTCCTACCAGGAGAAGATGCACATGGTATTCACAGTGAGCTTCTCATTAGACTTCTGAGGTCAACTGCCGTCATCTGCAGAAAATTATACACCTTTGAGGAGCCCTTCCTCCCCTCAATGACAATGCATTTCTTTAATAACTAAAATAGCCTACTGTGTCAAGCTTTAAATGCACTCAAGCACACACACACATACACAATCAGCTTGGATGGTTATCTTTGACATTGGTTTATTTGTATGCTATTAACTTTTCTGGAAGCTGTTTCTTAACCATATTTTCAGCTCATTCTTGTGAGGAGCCATGGGCCCTATATTAGTTTCCCAACATGATTTGAAAGAAACATCACTTCACCCTGAACAGAGAAAAGGAGAACTGGGTTTTTCAAGAACAAGAATCCTTACTGCTGTTACTGCCGTAACAAATTACCACAAACTTAGCAGCTTACAGAGCACAAATTTATTACCTTATAGTTTTGTAGGTCAGAGGTCCAAAGCAGGTTTCACAAGCTAAAATCAAGGTGTTGGCAGGGCTAGGGAAGAATCCTTGCCTTTTCCATATTCTAGAGGCTGCCCACCTTTCCTGGTGGGTACCTTTTCCCTCCCACTCTTCTTCCATAGCCACATCTATCTCCGAGTCTCTGACTTCTTCATCTACTTTTAGGAGATTGGGCCCACCTGGGTTAATCCAGGCTACTCTTCCTACCTCAAGACCCTTAACCTCAGTCACACCTGAAAAGTCCCCTTTGCCATGTCAGGTTATACATTCACAGGTCCTGGGGATTAGGATGTGAACATCACTGGAGGGCCAGTATTCTACCTGCCATAGGCTCTGACCAATTTAACTGTGCATTTTCATCTCTTCATTTGCAAAATCACAGAAAAAGATGCAATTTCAAGGCAGATTCTTGTTTTTGAACAACCCAGTTCTTCCGTGTCTGCTCAGGGTCAAATGCAGAGAGAGAGGAAGGGGCGAACACTAAGAACCCCACCAGGTGGGGTGTTGCGGGGTGCTGCGGGAGGCCTTTTTCTGCCCATCCAACCACACAAATCTTGATGTCACTTTAGTTAATCATGACCTCTGATGTGAACCAAACATACTATATTTACATGTATTTATTTAGGCAAAGGCTTACTGACTCCCTGGGCCCCTAGGGCCCCTAAGACTGGTTCAGGAGTCTTGGCTCTTGTCTGGCTGTCACTGCTCCTCTATCAGAGCGCTCACCATACATTGCTGTATTTGCCCGTTTTCTGTTCTGTGCATGTTGAACAACTGGAGGGCAAGGGCTCGAACCTGTTTCTGGTGAACTCTCAGTGCCGAGCACAAGGCCTGGTACATGAGAAGTTAAATAAACATTTGTTGGATTAATGAAAATTCTACTTACAAGTTCCTACTCATACTTTTTCAAGCCTAGTCTCTGAGGTTAGTGGGTGGCCTGGCAGACATATTAGAGATAAGAGTAAGAATCTGAAGGCAATTTATTTCCCCAGAGTTTTAATACTGGATTAATTAAATGGAGGAGATTCAGAGACTATTGGGTTTTTTTTTTTCTGTAAAACAGGCTGATAAATTATATATATTCAATAATTAAGGTTCCAACACAATATTAAAGTTAGCAGTGGCAAACCAGGGATGCAATGTGGCATCAGGAAAGCACTCTGATACAGGAATTAGGGTACTTGAATTCTGCTTAAGTAAGTATCTGTGGGATTTGGGGCAAATCATTTGTTGTCTCTGACATCCTGTCTTTATTTCTAAATGATTCTATTTGACACCTACATTACACAATGGCCAATGGCATTCTCAGTGCTGAAATGCTGTCATCTCCATGGTCACCTTATTCTGGTATTATGTGACTCAGTATTTCCCGAGGTGTGGAATGTGAAATGTGGGTCATTGGAGGGGTGTAACATGATTTAAGGGTATGTGAGTATCTTTAATATTAACAATTTATTGAGTGTGCTAAACACCACAAGCTACAATCAGGACATAGCATTGTTCCTATCCCCTACTGCCTTCCCACTTCCTTGAATGCTGGATGATGTTCTAGACCCGAATCATAACTTTTCTAATCACTTTTGGATGATTAGAGTTTTCTCATCAAGAAAATAGTCTCGTGCTCATGTACTAAAAGTTCCAGGCAAATGAAAATCCAAATTTCAAATTTTCATCCAATTCAGAGTCTTTACCCTCCATCATCTGACCCTTGATCCTGAAGAGAGTGGTAGGAAAAAAGGAGTGATATTTTATTTTGTTCTCTTCAATTTAGATTCCAATTCCAATGTTGCCTCTGGCCTCCCCAGAGTCAAGGGCAGGAGGAGGAGGAGGGTTAGAGGGAAACAGGAAGACTGCTGCAGGTGGAGCTGCTGTAAAGCTAGTGTTCAGTGCCTGGCTTGTGGCAGAGGCCTAAGCTGGCTCTCTCTGGGGGGGTTTTGTGGGTTTAGTGGGGGAAAGCTTCCAACCCCCTATGAAAGACCACTCCCAGTGAGCTGATGGATTCTCTGTCTGCCTTTGTATGACACCCCTTGGCCCCTGTCTTTCCACAGTTCACCTCAGTCAGGCTTCTGCTGGTGTTCCCTTATCTCAGAAGGTAGATCTTGGGCAGCATATTTTCAAGATGGCTCTAACCCCTCTACTTTCTGGGGCATCGTCTGCATGGCCTACAGGAGCTCATGTACTGGGCTCTATCTGTCTGTCACTGTTAGAAATCACTGTTAGAAATGTGGTCTGCTTCCCTTGGCCATCGTCTCTCCTTGTGCTGTTGCCTGGGGCAGCACCCGCTAGCCTCTTGCCCTCTGACTTCCCCAGTCCCCCAAGTCCCAAAGAACACAATTTTTATTCTCCCAAGAATTCACTAATGCTTTGGAGCTTCCGAGGCTTGCATCTAGCTAGAGAATAAGAGGCCAGCCTCCATGTCTGGCAAGTATCCTCAGTCCCTGGGAGTGGATATCTTGAGGCCCCTTTGCTCAAGGTGAAGGGGGAAGAACCCACAGGACAGAAAGGAAGACACCACAGTACTGTCCACCCCAGTGAGGTGGGGTCACTGAGCTCAGTCCTTCTCTTCACCATCTACAGGACTCAGCAGCCATCTGTAAGCACCTTGCTTGAGATTGCTGGCATACTTCTCATCACTTTTGTAAAGCTTTGAAACTTCAGCCAAAATTCTGAGATGGAAGAAAAAGTCTCCTGTATTTTACTGTGTATCAAAAGTGTGTGTGTGTGTGTGTGTGTGTGTATAATCTATCAAATCTGTGATTTAGTGGACCTTATTGTTTAGAATTAGAATAGATACAAAAAGTAGGAGGTTTAAAGAAAAATGAATCACAGCTTAAGTGGCTCAAGGGTATTGCAAAACTGTCCTGGTTATATTCTTAGGCTGTAAGGTTAAACAGAAGAATATAGGGCCAAGGCAGCACATTCTTTGCCTTTGCAGCCCAACTGGGACAAAAACAATGTTTATTCAGGACTAAAGACCAAAACTTTTACTTCATTGTGTCTAATCTACAATGGGACATTTCTTTCATCAGCTTCACCCTCAAGGTTCTCATTAAAAATGAGAAGATGCTAATTACTAAGTTTTCAGAGAAATCTATTTATTAGGGTGATGCATTATTGTAAGATACAAAATAAGTGCTAAAAAAAAGGTGGTCACCTACAGAATTATAAAGATTTTTGTAAATAATTGAACTGTAGTTAAAAAAAAAGATTGACATATTCCCTTTCTTCTTGATTACTTAAGGTAAAGCAGCACTTTGAAAATATCAAGGGAAGATTTTAAAACATAGGTTCCATGAAAAAGAGGCTTTGTAGGTGAGAGAGCACTGAATTTAGAAAAAAGAAATTCCAACTCTGAAATTTATGTACGGAGAGAATGAACTTTGGCAAGTCCCTTGGCTTCCCTCAGGCCATCTTTGTAGAAGCAGCCCTCAGAAGCAGCCTGGAGACGAGCAAGGATCAGTTAACAGAGTGTATGTGAAACAGAATAATCTCAAGATCCCAGTGTAGTGCTTTAGCAGTTAATAGATGCTAGCTACTGATGTTAAGATTTTTCGCCGAGATGTAATATACATATAATAAAATGTACCAATATAAGGTATTATTTGATGTATTTTGACAAATATATATAATTATATAACTGACACCACAAATGATGTTACGGAACACTTCTCTCACCCCAAAATAACCTATTATGTTCTGTTGCCATTAATTCCCTCCCATATCCATGTTCTAATCTTTCAGTTAATCTAGGGGGTGTGAGGTATTGTCTCATTGTTTTAATTTTGCATTTTCCTAATGATGAATGTTGTTCAGCATCTTTTCATATGATTATTTGCCATTTGTATATCTTCTTTAGTGAAGAATCTGTTCAAATCTTTTGTCAATTTTTAAAATGGGCTCTTCTGTTTTCTTATTATTGAGATGCAAGAGTTCTCATATCTTCTAGGTAAATGCCACTTATAGATATATGTTTACCAGTTTTTTTCTCCTGGTCTGTGGCTTACCTTTTCATTTTCTTAATCTGTCTTCTTAAGTGGAAATGTTTGTGTGGTTATCCAATAGAAACAGGATGGATTCCTCTCCACCGAATGTGACTTAGGTGTTGAGAGTGTTGATGCCACATATGCACCAGGAAGGTATGAAAAGGTTATTACTCCATAATGAGACTTTCTGGAGAAAGCAGAGCAGGCTCCCAAACAGGCCCCAAAATGGCTTGAGAGAGCCAGGAAAAGAAACTGGTTTTGCTTTTACTGTGGTTAGGGATTGGGGCTGCAGCGAGGACTGCTGCACAGGAGAGCCAGGGCTTGCCCATGCTGAACTTCCTGTAGGCAGTAAGGTGGGAAACTGTGCTTGCTTATCAGCCAGCACAGATGGGGGGAAGGTGGAACAGAGGCATTTGAGAGCAGTCAGCAGTCAAAATCAAACATCAGAATGGAGTCAGAGTTTTTGTTACAGTTTGAATTTTTTTTGTCTTTTTTTTTCATTTTATTATCATTAATCTACAATTACATAAAGAACATTATGGTTACTAGACTCCCCCTTCACCAAGTCCCTCCCCACAAACCCCATTACAGTCACTGCCCATCAGCGTAGTAAGATGCTGTAGACTCACTACTTGTCTTCTCTGTGTTGCACAGCCCTCCCCATGCCCCCCCCCCACATTATACATGCTAATCGTAATGCCCCCTTTCTTTTTTCCCTGCCCTTATCCCTCCCTTCCCACCCCTCCTCCCCAGTCCCTTTCCCTTTGGTAACCGTTAGTCCATTCTTGGATTCTGTGATTCTGCTGCTGTTTTGTTCCTTCAGTTTTTCTTTGTTCTTATACTCCATAGATGAGTGAAATCATTTGGTACTTGTCTTTCTCTGCCTGGCTTATTTCACTGAGCATAATACCCTCTAGCTCCATCCATGTTGTTGTAAATGGTAGGATTTGTTTTCTTCTTATGGCTAAATAATATTCCATTGTGTATATGTACCACATCTTCTTTATCCATTCATCTACTGATGGACACTTAGGTTGCTTCCATTTCTTAGCTATTGTAAATAGTGCTGCGATAAACATAGGGGTGCATCTGTCTTTTTCAATACAGTTTGAATTTTTATGAACACCTGTTTATCATAGTTTTTCTTTTGTGATTGATTTGTTTTTATGTGTCATACTTAAGAAATATTTTCCTAATTCACATAAAAAGATTTTTTCTTTTATTTTCTTTTAGGAGTTTTACAGTTTTAGATATTATATTCAAATGATCCATTTTGAGCTAAATTTTGCATATGGCATGAGGTAAGGTTCTAAGATTTTTTTTTCATGCAATCAAATCTTTCATGGCCTTCTTTTTGAAAAAGACTATCCTTTATCTCATTGAATTAGTTGCCACCTTTGTTGAAAATCAGTTAGTCATAGAAATGAAGGTCTATTTCTGGACTCTGTATCTGGTTCTTTGATCTATGTATCTATATTCACTCTAATATGATACTTCTTTACTACTATACTTTATAATGTTTTGAAATTGGGTAGCATAATTACTCCAAATTTATTCTTTTCAGAATAATTTAACTTTCTAGATCTTTACTTGTATTTCTATGTAAGTTTTAAAATCAGTTTGGCAAGTTCTACAAAAGCCTATCAGGATTTCTTGAAATTACATTGAGTCAATAGATCAATTTGAGGAGAATTTCTGTATTTTCAATATTGTATCTTCTGATAAATTAGCACAGTTAATTTCTCCATTTATTTAGGTCTATTTTAAGTTTCTTTCAGACAGGTCTTGTAATTTTGAACTCACAGATTTTACACATATTGTAATAATTTTTCCCTAAGATTTATGTTTTTTTTTTTTGAGAGGGCATCTCTCATATTTATTGATCATATGGTTGTTAACAACAATAAAATTCTGATAGGGGACTTAATGCACAATCATTAATCAACCCTAAGCCTAATTCTCAACAGTCTCCAATCTTCTGAAGCATAACGAACAAGTTCTTACATGGTGAACAAGTTCTTACATGGTGAACAGTGCAAGGGCGGTCATCACAGAAACTTTCGGTTTTGATCACACATCATGAACTATAAACAATCAAGTCAATTATGATTATTTGTTTGATTTTTATACTTGATTTATATGTGAATTCCACATTTCTCCCTTATTATTATTATTATTATTTTTAATAAAATGCTGAAGTGGTAGGTAGATTGCAAGATAAAGGTAGAAAACATAGTTTAGTGCTGTAAGAGGGCTAATGTAGATGATCAGGTATGTGCCTATAGACCAAGTATTAATCCAAGCTAGACAAAGGCAACAAAACATCCAGAGATGCAGAAGATTTCTCTCAAAATGGGGGGGGGGGTGAGGTTCTAAGCCTCACCTCTGTTGATCCCCAATTTCTCACCTGATAGCCCCCCTGCGACTGTGCCTGTCTTAGGTTGTTCCTCCCTCGAGGAATCTTACCTGTCTCTGGCTAACCAGTCATCTTCCGGGGCCATACAGGGAAATGTTAAGTTGGTAAGTAAGAGAGAAGCAATATTGTTTGAAAAGGTTAGCTTTTTACTTCTTTTCAGATTTATGCCCTGTGGCTTCCATGCCCAGCATTTGTCTTGAGGTATCTTTACCACTTGGAAGAATTATGATACTCGGTAAATTTGATATGAGGCACGAATTCTACTTAAGGGTTGTAATTAGGAAGGAAGAAGAAAAGCTATAGAAGAAGCAGACGGAAGAAAACATGGGAAGATTCATTATTTCTTTGACATATCTTCTTGTAGTGTAACATAAGCATGTATAGGTTTTAAACTACTAATTAAATTGTGTGCACACATTAACATAATAGGAATACAGCTACATAACCAAAGCAGACCTACAATTACCAGCCATATCCAGTGAAACCAAGAAAACCAGTTAGGCACCCTAGGCGAAAACTTATCAATGATATGATGGATACTGTCTAACTGAATTTGAATAGTTTGAGAAAAATCAGACATATTAAAACAACACATTCCTGGGAACTGTTCACATCCCATATGTTCTTTTAACAGTAGATAGTCTATAGTCGCAAGATTTTGGAGCGCTGCAACTTGCACTTCTCCTAATTCTTGGTTGAGTTTCAACAGTATAGATCCAGTCAAATTTGTTGTTTTACTGTATGCACAGGCCAGCTTAGATATCTCCTTCTTCATTCCAATGGCAAGTCCAGGAACCGGTGGGATGAATGCAGCTGCAACTGCAACAGCGACAGGATCTTTGTTGAAGTTTTTTGATGATCATCTTCTGGAATGACTCTTCCAGATAATGTTGATGCTGGAAGTTCTTCTTCATATCGTATCTTAATTCATTTTCTGGGTAGCCAAATTAGGCTTTGATCCTCTGTATAAACACAAACCCTTTGCCCACCCTTTGATATGTCCTTTATACCATTGTGAAGAACTTATTGGAGATCACCACACAGGAACTGCTTTTTTTTTTTTAAGAGAAAGGAATATTATTAGAAAAATGTACTTCCATAGCTGATCATCTGACACCCTTTAAATGATCAAAATTAAGGATATTTAAAGCATGCATTAATCGGTGATTTGCAGTTAGTTTTATCCTATCAGGGAGTAATCCCCCTTTTCTTTCTTTTTTTTTTTGTTATCATTAATCTACAATTACATGAAGAATATTATGTTTACTAGGCTCTCCCCTATACCAGGTCCCCCCCACAAACCCCTTTACAGACACTGTCCATCAGCATAGCAAAATGTTGTAGAATCACTACTTGTCTTCTCTGTGTTGTACAGCCCTCCCCTTTCTCCCACCCCCCAATTATGCATGCTAATCATAATACCCCCTTTCTTCTCCCCCCCTTTATCACTCCCTACCCACCCATCCTCCCCAGTCCCTTTCCTTTTGGTACCTGTTAGTCCATTCTTGGGTTCTGTGATTCTGCTGCTGTTTTGTTCCTTCAGTTTTTCCTTTGTTCTTAAACTCCACAGATGAGTGAAATCATTTGGTATTTCTCTTTGTCCGCTTGGCTTATCTCACTGAGCATAATACCCTCTAGCTCCATTCATGTTGTTACAAATGGTAGGATTTGTTTTCTTCTTATGGCTGAATAATATTCCATTGTGTATATGTACCACATCTTCTTTATCCATTCATCTACTGATGGATGGTTAGGTTGCTTCCAATTCTTGGCTATTGTAAATAGTGCTGCGATAAACTTAGGGGTGCATCTGTCTTTTTCAAACTTGTGTGCTGCATTCTTAGGGTAAATTCCTAGGAGTGGAATTCCTGGGTCAAATGGTAAGTCTATTTTGAGCATTTTGAGGAACCTCCATACTGCTTTCCACAATGATTGAACTAATTTACATTCCCACCAGCAGTGTAGGAGGGTTCCCCTTTCTCCACAACCTCGCCAACATTTGTTATTGTTTGTCTTTTGGATGGTAGCCATCCTTACTGGTGTGAGGTGATACCTCATTGTGGTTTTAATTTGAATTTCTCTGATAATTAGCGATGTGGAGCATCTTTTCATGTGTCTGTTGGCCATCTGTATTTCTTTTTTGGAGAACCGTCTGTTCAGTTCCTCTGCCCATTTTTAAATTGGATTATTTGTTTTTTGTTTGTTGAGGTGGGTGAGCTCTTTATATATTTTGGACATCAAGCCTTTATTGGATCTGTCATTTACAAATATAGTCTCCCATACTGTAGGGTACCTTTTTGTTCTATTGATGGTGTCTTTTGCTGTACAGAAGCTTTTCAGCTTAATACAGTCCCACTTGTTCATTTTTGCTATTGTTTTCCCTGCCCAGGGAGATATGTTCAAGAAGAGGTCACTCATGTTTATGTCTAAGAGATTTTTGCCTATGTTTTTTTCTAAGAGTTTTATGGTTTCATGACTTACATTCAGGTCTTTGATCCATTTTGAATTTACTTTTGTGTATGGGGTTAGACAATGGTCCAGTTTCATTCTCCTACATGTAGCTGTCCAGTTTTGCCAGCACCATCTGTTGAAGAGACTGTCATTTCCCCATTGTATGTCCATGGCTCCTTTATCAAATATTAATTGACCATATATGTTTGGGTTAATGTCTGGAGTCTCTAGTCTGTTCCATTGGTCTGTGGCTCTGTTCTTGTGCCAGTACCAAATTGTCTTGATTACTATGGCTTTGTAGTAGAGCTTGAAGTTGGGGAGTGAGATCCCCCCTACTTTATTCTTCTTTCTCAGGATTGCTTTGGCTATTCGGGGTCTTTGGTGTTTCCATATGAATTTTTGAACTATTTGTTCCAGTTCGTTGAATAATGTTGCTGGTAATTTGATAGGGATCGCATCAAATCTGTATATTGCTTAGGGCAGGATGGCCATTTTGATGATATTAATTCTTCCTAGCCACGAGCATGGGATGAGTTTCCATTTGTTAGTGTCCCTTTAATTTCTCTTAAGAGTGACTTGTAGTTTTCAGGGTATAGGTCTTTCACTTCTTTGGTTAGGTTTATTCCTAGGTATTTTATTCTTTTTGATGCAATTGTGAATGGAGTTGTTTTCCTGATTTCTCTTTCTATTGGTTCATTGTTAGTGTATAGGAAAGCCACAGATTTCTGTGTGTTAATTTTGTATCCTGCAACTTTGCTGTATTCCGATATCAGTTCTAGTAGTTTTGAAGTGGAGTCTTTAGGGTTTTTTATGTACAATATCATGTCATCTGCAAATAGTGACAGTTTAACTTCTTCTTTACCAATCTGGATTCCTTGTATTTCTTTGTTTTGTCTGATTGCCGTGGCTAGGACCTCCAGTACTATGTTAAATAACAGTGCGGAGAGTGGGCATCCCTGTCTAGTTCCCAATCTCAGAGGAAATGCTTTCAGCCTCTCGCTGTTCAGTATGATGTTGGGTGTGGGTTTATCATATATGGCCTTTATTATGTTGAGATACTTGCCCTCTATTCCCATTTTGCAGAGAGTTTTTATCATGAATGGAAGTTGAATTTTGTCAAATTGTTTTTCAGCATCTATGGAGATGATCATGTGGTTTTTGTCCTTCTTTTTGTTGATGTGGTGGATGATGTTGATGGATTTTCGAATGTTGTACCATCCTTGCATCCCTGGGATGAATCCCACTTGGTCATGGTGTATGATCCTTTTGATATATTTTTGAATTCGGTTTGCTAATATTTTATTGAGTATTTTTGCATCTACATTCATCAGGGATATTGGTCTGTAATTTTCTTTTTTGGTGGGGTCTTTGCCTGGATTAGGGTGATGTTGGCTTCATAGAATGAGTTTGGGGGTATTCCCTCCTCTTCTATTTTTTGGTAAACTTTAAGGAGAATGGGTATTATGTCTTCTCTGTGTGTCTGATAAAATTCCGAGGTAAATCCGTCTGGCCCGGGGGTTTTGTTTTTGGGTAGTTTTTTGATTACTGTTTCAATTTCTTTGCTTGTAATTGGTTTGTTTAACTTTTGTGTTTCTTCCTTGGTCAGTCTTGGAAGGTTGTATTTTTCTAGGAAGTTGTCCATTTCTTCTAGGTTTTCCAGCTTGTTGGCATATAGGTTTTCATAGTCTTTAATAATTCTTTGTATTTCTGTGGAGTCTGTTGTGATTTCTCCATTCTCATTTGTGATTCTGTTGATTTGTGTTGATTCTCTTTTTCTCTTAATAAGTTTGGCTAGAGGCTTATCTATTTTGTTTATTTTCTCAAAGAACCAGCTCTTGGTTTCATTGATTTTTCCTATTGTTTTATTCTTCTCAATTTTGTTTATTTCTTCTCTGATCTTTATTATGTCCCTCCTTCTTCTGACTTTAGGCCTCATTTGTTCTTCTTTTTCCAGTTTCGATAATTGTGATGTTAGACTATTCATTTGGGATTGTTCTTCCTTCTTCAAGTGTGCCTGGATCGCTATATACTTTCCTCTTAAGACTGCTTTCACTGTGTCCCACAGAAGTTGGGGCTTTGTGTTGTTGTTGTCATTTGTTTTCATATATTCCTTGATCTCTATTTTAATTTGTTTGTTGATCCATTGATTATTTAGGAACATGTTGTTAAGCCTCCATGTGTTTGTGAGCCTTTTTGTTTTCTTTGTAGAATTTATTTCTAGTTTTATACCTTTGTGGTCTGAAAAGTTGGTTGGTAGAATTTCAATATTTTGGAATTTACTGAGGCTCTTTTTGTGAGCTAGTATGTCGTCCATTCTGGAGAATGTTCCATGTGCACTTGAGAAGAATGTATATCCTGTTGCTTTTGGATGTAGAGTTCTATAGATGTCTATTAGGTCCATCTGTTCTAGTGTGTTGTTCAGTGAGTGTGTCCTTACTTATTTTCTGCCCAGTGGATCTATCCTTTGGGGTGAGTGGCATGTTGAAGTCTCCTAAAATGAATGCATTACATTCTATTTCCCCCTTTAGTTCTGTTAGTATTTGTTTCACATATGCTGGTGCTCCTGTGTTGGGTGCATATATATTTAGAATGGTTATATCCTCTTGTTGGACTGAGCCCTTTATCATTATGTAATATCCTTCTTTATCTCTTGTTACTTTCTTTGTTTTGAAGTCTGTTTTGTCTGATATTAGTACTGCAACCTCTGCTTTCTTCTCTCTGTTGTTTGCCTGAAATATGTTTTTCCATCCCTTGACTTTTAGTCTGTGCATGTCTTTGGGTTTGAGGTGAGTTTCTTGTAAGCAGCATATAGATGGGTCTTGTTTTTTTAATCCATTCTATTACTCTGTGTTTTTTGATTGGTGCATTCAGTCCATTTACATTTAGGGTGATTATTGAAAGATATGTACTTATTGCCATTGCAGGCTTTAGATTCGTGGTTACCAAAGGTTGAAGGTTAGCCTCTTTAGTATCTTACTGCCTAACTTAGCTCGCTTATTGAGCTGTTATATACACTGTCTGGAGATTCTTTTCTTCTCTCCCTTCTTATTCCTCCTCCTCCATTCTTTATATGTTGGTTGTTTTATTCTGTGCTCTTTCGTGTTTCCTTTAACTGCTTTTAGTGGGTAGTTGATTTTATTTTTTTGCTTTTAGTTAATATTTGGTTGGTCTGCTTTCTTTGCTGTGATTTTATTTTCTCTGGTGGCATCTGTTTAGTTTTAGGAGTGCTCCTGTCTAGAACAGTCCCTCTAAAATACCCTCTAGAGGTGGTTTGTGGGAGGCAAATTCCCTCAACTTTTGCTTGTCTGGGAATTGTTTAATCCCTCCATCATATTTAAATGATAATCATGCTGGATACAGTATCCTTGGTTCAAGGCCCTTCTTGCATTAAATATATCATGCCATTCTCTTCTGGCCTGTAAGGTTTCTGTTGAGAAGTATGATGATAGCCTGATGTGTTTTCCTTTATAGGTGACCTTTTTCTCTCTAGCTGCCTTTAAAACTCTTTCCTTGTCCTTGATCTTTGCCATTTTAATTATTATGTGTCTTGGTGTTGTCCTCCTTGGGTCCTTACTGTTGGGAGTTCTGTGTATTTCTGTGGTCCGTTCGATTATTTCCTCTCCCAGTTTGGGGAAGTTTTCAGCAATTATTTCTTCAAAGACACTTTCTATCCCTTTTTCTCTTCTTCTTCTGCTACCCCTATATTACGGATATTGTTCCTTTTGGATTGGTCACACAGTTCTCTGAATATTGTTTCATTCCTGTAGATCCTTTTATCTCTCTCTATGTCAGCTTCTATGCATTCCTGTTCTCTGGTTTCTATTCCATCAATGGCCTCTTGCATCTTATCCATTCTGCTCATAAATCCTTCCAGAGTTTGTTTCACTTCTGTAATCTCCTTCCAGGCATCTGTAATCTCCCTCCGGACTTCATCCCTTAGCTCTTGTATATTTCTCTGCATCTCCGTCAGCATGTTTATGATTTTTATTTTGAATTATTTGTCAGGAAGACTGGTTAGGTCTGTCTCCTTCTCAGGTGTTGACTCTGTGATCTTTTTCTGCCTGTAATTTTGCCTTTTCATGGTGATAGAGATAGTTTGCAGAGCTGGCATGAGTGACGGCTGGAAGGACTTTCATTCTCATTGGTTTGTGGCCTTCCTCTCCTGGGAGAACAGGGACCTCTAGTGGCTTGCACTGGGTAGCTGCGTGCAGACAGGGCTTCTGATTCTTGCCTGGCTGCTATGGAGTTTATCTCTGCTGTTGTTGTGGGCATGGCTTGCTTCAGGCCCTGCTCCAATATGGTGGAGCCACGTTGGAGGGGGAGCAGCCAAGAGGCTATTTATCTCCATGACGGGCCTCTGTGCTCCCTGCTGCCCAGGGGGTTAGAGTGCCCAGAGATCCCCAGATTCCCTGCTGCTAGACTAAGTGTCCCAGGATGCTTCTGTCTGGTTTTGGGGTCCCCGTCCCTTTAAGACTTCCAAAAAGCACTTGCAAAAATAAATAAATAAATAAATAAAATAAAAAAGCCACTCGCTTTTCTTTTTCCCCGGGCGTCGGCCTCAGGGACCCGCTCACAGGTCTTGCTGTCCTGTTTCCCTAGTATCCAGGACCCCACGCATGCACTGTGTCTGCGCTCTGGTCCGGATGGCTGGGGCTGGGTGTTTAGCAGTCCTGGGCTCCCTCTCCCTCCCCGTTCTGACTCCTCTCCTCCCGCTGGGAGCTGGGGTGAGGGGCGCTTGGGTCCTGCCGGGCTGGGGCTTGTATCTTACCCCTTTTGCGAGGCGCTGGGTTCTCACAGGTGTGGATGTGTTCTGGATGTTGTCCTGTGTCCTTTGGTCTCTATTCTAGGAAGAGCTGTCTTTGTTATATTTTCATAAATAAATGTGGTTTTGGGAGGAGATTTCCGCTGCTCTACTCACGCCTCCATCTTGTCTCCACCCCCCAGATTTATGTATTTTTGATGCTATTGTAAATAGAATATATATTTGCAATTTCAGTTTCCAGTTGTGGAACTTTTATTTCTAACCAAGATGAAGTCACAGGCATTGTATCCTCTCAACTGAAACAACTAAGAAGTTGCACAAATTTTGTAAAACAATGGTTTTTCAGGTCATGGAATATCAGGCAATGAAAGACAGTGATTTCTGAGTGATTGGGAAAAAAAATAAAGTGAGCCCTATTATCACCCAGCTCATCACCTGGAGAGTGTTTTGAGGCCACAGCAGAGGTGGCAGCAACCCAGGCAGAGCCCAGTGGTGCCTCTGAGTTGAAGAAGTAGCACCCGGAGTCAGGGGGCCAGGGTGGCTAGAGCTTGCAGGTTGGAGTACTGGAGAGAACCGAGCTCTACTCAGGAAGAATTCAAAAGGTCTCCAGAGAGCTCCCATAAGTCCAGCTGACTAGTGATCGGTGCATGTTGGAGAGGAAGTTACAGAGGACAGGGAAAGAACCACTCAAACAATAACTAGAACTCACACAGTACCAAGCATAGCTTTTGTTCCTGCCAGAGTAGAAAAACCTCATAGAATTCATAAGCCCTATGCTAAATGCTGCTTTGTTCCTACCTAACAAAGTTTAATAGCAAGACCCAAATGGATCAAAATGTTTCCACGTAATATAAGTGCACCCCAGAATGAAACTCAAGAATATTTAGGAGTACAAAAACACTCAGCACTCAAGATGGTACAATTCACACTGGCATCTGATAAAAAATTACCAGATATACGAAGAAGCAGAAAAAGTAGCCTATCATTAGGAGGAAATTCATTCAATCAAAATGGATCCAGATGCTATAATTAGTGGACAAAGACATTAGAAGAGTTCCTATAAGTGTATCCTGTCTGCTCAAGAAACTAGGGGAAGGATGAAGCACGTTAAGTAGTGACATGAACAATATTAATAAAAGATCTAAATTGAACTTTTAGTGATGAAAACTACAATGTCTGAGTGGAGGAATTTACTAGGTAGAATTAATGGCAGATTGAACTCTGAAGACAAAAAAAATTCAGTAAATTTGAAGCAATGGAAGCTATTCAAAATGAAACTCAGAGACCAAAAACACTAAAAATCCCCATCAAAAACAAAAACAGAGCATCAGTGACATAATGAGTCCTAATGTGTCTTAATACATGTGTTATAGATTCCTTGAAGAAAAGGAGAGAGGGGAGCATAGAAAATGTTTGAAGAAATAATGGCTGAACAAAGTTTCAAATTTCATGAAAATGATAAGCCAAGATAGATCCAAGAAACCTAAAGCACCATAAGCAACAACCGGATGAACCTCCAAATAGTGCTAAGGGAAAGAAGCCAGGCCAAAAAGAGTACATAATCCATGATTCCATATATATAAAAATACAGAAAATATGAACTAATTCACAGTGATAGACAACAGATGAAGATGGAGAAAGGACATGGTGAGGTGTGAGGGAAGGATTGTAAAGAGGCAAAGAAAGCTTTTGAGGGTGATATGTTCATTTATTTGATTGTATAAATATACATGTATATACACACATATGTAAAACCTTGTCAAACTACACTTTGAATATAGGTGGCTTATTGTATCAATTGACCCTCAACAAAGCTATTTTTAAAAGTTCCAGTTGTTGCTATATAGAAATTCAATTGATTTTTATGTATCAACCTTGTGCTCCTGCAACTTTGTTAAACCTGTTTTAATAATTCTTGTTTTTGTTACTTTTATTGCTGCTCTTGTGATTAAAATCAACCACATTATCAAAGGAGATGCGTGTGACAGAACTTTGCAAATTATGAAGCACTCTGTAAGTTATTTTATTAACTATAATAGAAATATCAAACGTATAGTTCTCCTGGTGCCTAAGTAGAGTGGGTTTTTCTGTAAAGATTATGGCCAGCATACAATGAGATCCTAGCAGTCACATGAGAACAGTAATGTACACAGGACTCTAAATACCCAAGGGCCAGGCCACCGTCCTTCCCTAACAATTGCAGGAAATGGACTCAGATCCCTTTTCCGTAGAGCTCGTGTGCCAGCTCCCCTGGTGGGGAAGCCCCTGCATCCTGTCTGCTCCGTATTTGATGCTCTGTGATAAAGGCTCTGTGCTCTCCAAGAGCTGGGAACCGCTCAGAACAAAAGTATTTATGGGTTCCTTGCAAATGCCTGTTGATCACGTCCTGGGGTCTGGCTGGAGAGCTTTCCCCTCAGTTCTTGGGCTCTTGTCAATGGCAGCAGAATGCGGGAGATAAATCTACAAAGCCTAGCTCACACTCCTGGCTTGCTATCCATATTCTTCTACAAAAGCCCTTCTCCATCCACTGGTCCTGACACTACAGCTCTGCAGTTCTATATAACATGAGTTGGTTTTAGAATAACAAATCCTATTTATCCTTTATAAGGAAGTAATTATTTAATGTTGTTAATTTATTACAGGTCCTCCATGAGCTGCCAACAGCAGAGGATTTTATTAGAGAGCAAATTGGATGTGCTGAAATCCATACATTTATGTTCTGTTGTTTTCTTAGTGCTATGATCAAATATTCTTTCATATGGACATCACATTTCTTTTTAGTCCTGTCAAACATTTGATGTGCATTCAAGTTTTTCCTTGCTTTAGCTTTATGGAAGGCAATGTGATAATTTAGGCTTCTAGCTGTTCCTCAGGGGCCTAAGCTAAATTCATATACCTTCAATTTTTCCTGCAGTTCAATTTCCCCTTTTATGGAACTCATCTTTGGTCCAAATGTCTTTTTTAGCAACACAGAAATTTTAGCAATGGGTGAACTCATTTTCTCCAACTTCAGAAATTATTCAGACTTCAAGGATTTTGGAATTTAAAGGGGATTCTCGGTTTCTGCATCAGGTCACCCATAGCACAGTGCAATTGCACGGTGTTTTTAAGTGGGGTAAAAACCCTTTTAAGAAGCTTATTGAAAGGGCTCCAAAGATTTCATGAACATCAAATAGTTTTTGAAGGACAATATTTTGATGGTTTAATTTAAAGAAAATAGGAAACATGCAGATTAAATTGACCCTAAAACACACATGGTTTTAAAAATTAAGGGCAAAGAATTCTGGCATAATACATTTAAAAAATCTAAAACACATGAATGAAACCAAAAGGCCAGATGAATTCAGATTATAGCAGCTGGACGAGTGTGGTCTGCCTGCAGAACCCAGAGGAGCCCACAGGCCATGTCTCTGTGCTGCCTCTGACCTCCTCGTTGTCTGGGGCTCAGTTTCACACCTCAGTTTTTGCAGCTAAAAGTGGGTAAAGAAACTGAAACTCCTCTTGTCTTTTTTAGATTCTAAAGAAAATTATGTGTTCTTTGAATTCTTCACACATGTAAGTTTGTTTCCAAGTAGGTTAGTTTCTTCCCTGAAGGAATTTGATGCCTTCTAGTCTGTCTGGCTTCTTAATTGTCAGGGAGTGGAGTGCCGCTGTGAGTCACGTAGTTAAGAAATCACTGTATTTATATTCCCCTAAATGCCTAAACAGGTATTTTAATCTTTTCTAGCCACAGGAACTTCTCACCAACTATTAAATGGACTGAAGGGCAGCTGCACCGGTGGGTGGAACAGGCACCTGTGTTTCCTCTTCTCCTCAGGACCCTTCCTCCATGGAGCAGAGCTCAGGGATACCCAGCAGATCAATTTGCTCGTGGTGTCTTGTTTTGGTGTGTTTGGTAACTTTTACATGTGTACTTGTCCTTGTCTTCGAAAAATGACTATGGGAATAGTTGAGGCTTATCATGAAGGCAAATTTCTCCAGAGAGGTTTTGCTTCTGCCTGGTGCTTGTGGGAATTACCAGTCCTTGACCTTCAGTCAAGTTTAGTCTTTGGGGATCTCTGGGGTTCCAAGCAAAACAAACCCAGGTACAAATCCACACAAGGGCTGGTCTGTGGCCATAGCATCTCAGATGTGGATGTCTTCCTCTCCCACCTCGCTCCCCTTCCCTTCTCCCTCTGTGGGTACAGTGGAAGCTCATTGTACAGTGGTCTGCATGTACTCTCAGGGTACAGTCTTTGGGCTCCATTCAATGTGGGGAAGGGAATTTTCTTAGGCTCCCCTCTTGAAATGGCCCTGAACCTTGACTTCTTTCTGCTTCTGCATGAGCCCAGTGAAACTTAGCAAATGCCTTCTGTGGTGGTCAGATGCTGCTTTTTTTTTGTCCATTAGATTTTGGCCAGGTAGTTCTTATAGTCTTATCAGCTGGGTGATACACTTATGAGGCATTTTTGGTTAACCTTTTATCCAATATTTTTAGTTGTTTTCTGCAGGAAATTTGGTCTGAAAAAGCATATCCCACGATTCCTGGAAATAGAACTTCTCTAGATTTAAACTGAGTTGAAAGTTTTCAAGCATCTGATAGTCAACAGATCCTTCCTGCATTAGGTCAGAGCTTAAAGGTCAGAATAAGTCCAGTTTCCTTTTCTTCTGCACTAGTTGGCAATGTGTGTTCCAACATTTTGCAATAAAAAAATTTTGTATCAGAGATTTCTTGAGAATCCTATTTATCTAAGCCCTATACCAGGAAATACATCTGGTGGTATTGAGTGTGATTTACTTTCATACAATTCTACAGGGATTTGAGATGCAGTCTATGTCCTTTAGCTTGAAGACAAAAAACAGTATGTGTTGAAAATATTATGTGACGGCATTGAGGAAAACAGCATCAACTCCCCCAATACAGAATTTCTCCCACTTTCCTGAGTTAGTGTTAAACTGGCTTCCATGCTCTACTTCTGTCATCAGAACAGTCAGACAAAGACAAATACAAACACTGTATGATCTCACTTATATCTGGGATCTTTAAAAAGACAAAAACTGAACTCTCAGATAGAGAGAACAGATGGGTGGTTGCCAGAAGAAGGGGTGCTGGGTGGGTGAAATGGGTGAAAGGAGTCAAAAGGTACAAACTTGCAGTTTATACAATAAGCAGTCCAGGGGAGAAAATGTACACCATGGTAATTAGAATTAATAAAACTGTATTGATTTGAAAGGTGCTAAGAGTATGTCTTAAAAGTTCTCATCACAATGAAAGAAGTTTGTAACTATATGGTGATGGCTAGACTTATTGTGGCATTTATTTTATAATATACATATATCAAATGGTATGGTGTTAACCTAAAACAAACACAATGTTATGTTTCAATTACAGCTCAATAAAAAACAACCAAACCAAAGACACAGTCCAGCCTGATGTTGAAGGGTGTGGGCTCAAGCCAACCAGTTAGGCCTCTGCAGGTAGAGGGTGTTCTGAATGCTGAAAGCAGACATGCTTGTGAGATGATGACTAGTGGCCTCAAAGGAAGGAATGTGGAAGTAGAAAGAATGCTCTTCGCAGCCTGAGGATTCCGCTGCAGACAATGGGCTTCTCTGGGGGCTAATCCCTGACTGTGGGGGTTCCCAGAGCAGCCCCAGGGCTTGGCAAGCAAATAAATGCTCTGTCGTAGGTGCACAGTGGGATTTAAAGAATGAAGGAAGGAATGAGTGAACGAACAAATGAACCGGAAAGTCTTTTCCTTCCAGGCTGGCGATGTTCTTCCTGTTCTTCAGAGGGCACCTGTACCCTGCTGTTTTCTGAAGTGCTCCTTGGCTTACTGGAAATAAATTGTGCTTTCTTCACACTTCATGCCCTATGGCAGTATTTTTTCAAAGTGTAGCCCACAGACCATCCACATTCAAATTAGCTGGGGTGTTGGTCAAAGCTGCAGGTTCCTGGGCCTCATCCCACAACTACTGAAGTCAGAGTTTCTGGGGCTGCCCTCAGGAATCTACACCTTCTACGTCACCCGAGGTGACTCTTTTGTCCCAAGGAGCTTAGGAGCACTGTATTTTGTGAACATATTACCACGTCAGTAAACATTTATTAAGCAACCATTATGTTCATTGTATGTTTTAGTCCCTGCTCTATAAAAGCGATCTGTAGCAAGTGTGTAATCTGTTTTAATCTACTCTATCAGGTTGTTTGATATTTCTTGGTGTAATGCATCTGTTTGCTTTATCACCACAATCTTTATTTTAAAAAATCCATACACATATTGTGCCATGATGAGGTTTCCATAGAATGAGAAAAACAGGTAGAAATATTTCCCTCTAGACTCTAGACAGTTAAAATCTGAAATATGAGAGTAACACTGAGGACATCCAGTGCAGAGCTTAGAGAGGAAGGGAGTTGCTCCTTTCAGCTTTCTATAGTTTGGAAATTCTTCCAACTAGTAATTCATTTAAGTAAGTTTGTCTTATCTTTGTCCAATATGGCTTCGTATAATAAAATGGAATTTCCTAATCAGCATTCCTTTCATGAACTGACATGGAATGAGTCCAGAGTATTTGGCTTGACTAATTCTCTTTGTTAAGGAAAATCCCATGGCTGTAAAATAAACTGTTTTTTTTTTTTGAAAGAAAAAAGAATTTTTTGAAACAGGTCCATGTTCCTAAAAAGTAAGCTTATAGAATTTGCCAAGTTCAGGAGACTTCTAATGTAGGATAAAAAGTATCAGGTGTCACACTGAAGAGAAAGATTTGAATAGTAAACTATGCTCTATGTGAGTAAAATCATCTCCCAATTGTGCATGACATCCCTTGTGAAAGAAATGTGGATTAAAAACAAAGTGACTTATTACAATTAGCACACACAATGTGTGTGTGTGGGCAAAGGGAAGGCAGTATAGCACAGAGCAGACAGTAGTGACTCCATAGCATCTTATTACACTGATGGACAGTGACTATAATGGGGTATGTGGTGGGGACTTGACAATGGGGGGAATCTAGTAATCACAATGTTGCCTATGTGATTTTATATTAATGATACCAAAATACATACATACATACATACATACATACATGCATACATACATACATTAATTTTAAAAAACCAAAATGACTTAATGCAACACGTCCTTTGTTGTAGACAATAGGTAGACTATCAATCAGTTGTTTTTTCACAAAAATAAAGCAAGTCTCAGCTGAATCTTAAACCTCATGTTAAGAGCAATAAAAATATAAAGCAGTATCCATGTGCAGACCCTGGTAAAGAATCACATTGCCATGGATTTACTATTTCCTTCTTACAGGCCTTAGATTGGAAATCAGCTGAACTTGTAGGTTTTGAGTCCTTATTCATCATGGATGGTGCTGACCTGCCAAAGCGAGTGGTGTTGTTGCACAAACACGAGGTCTCCAGGAAAACAGGGCCCTGACGCGGGCACACCCAGGCCGTGCGGGGGAAATGCCTCAAGCATGCTTTGCCAAGGAAAAGGAGCTGATTAAAAGAAAGGCTGCTGGGAGCTTTGTGAAGAAGCAGATGTAGAGGCATGAGACCTTCTGGATGCTCTCAGGTTCTGGGACCCTTAGTGAGAAACACTGCAGCTTCCCAGGCAGGGCATGCTACTGAGGAGACACATCACTCTTGTAAAGATAGAAGTCTATTCTGTGAGACAGCTGAGGTGCCTTGGCGGGCCACTGCCTGGTGTCACCCAGAACCCTGTATCTGAGGAATATGTTCAATTGCCCAAAAAGAAAAACATGTTTAAAAAAATATTTGGCTGATTTAGTGATCATTTAATAATTGCTCATTACCAAGAGTTTGTAATAATAATTACAAGGAGTATGTTTTAGCTTCAACTCTCACCTCTCCACAGACAAATAGAAGATAGGCTTATAACTCCTCAAAGTGAAATCTCCAGAGAAATTTATGCACGCTGCATAGTTTAAACAATGAAAGGGAAACTCCAGGGCATTTCCTGCTGCAGGTTCAGCTGTGGGAAGGCCAAAGCACCTAGGAGTTGGGCAGTACCTGGATGAGCACAGAGTGCACACTCAAATTAACCAGGAGTCCAAAGGAGATGGGCTCCCTTGATTAGGACTACTCTTTCACCTGAAAACATCTGGTAGCTAGAAAATTTTAACAAAAAAGTCCATCCACCAGATGCATTCAGCTGCCTGAGTATGGCTGCCAATTCATCTGCAAAACACACGATCTGCTTCAGTTGTATAAAGGGCAAGGCGAAAATCCTCAAATGGGGTAAAACAAATCTCACCATAGATTCAGAAAGGCCAAATAGATCTTCTCTTTTTCTCCTGGCCTGTCTTATGTAAAGGTGCTGCTCCTGGTTCATGTCTTTGCTATTCTCTTTCATCTAGTGGAATTAGTGCTGTATCTTAAGAGCTCCTCCAAACCATAAGTAGCATATTAATTAATTATTGGGTTAGTGAAACAAATTGCACATCAGTGTATTTTATAATTATTCTCCAATTAGCTTTGGTTTATTGAGTTAAAGGATGAGGAGAATGGGATTTCGGTTTAGAGGGAACAGCATGCAGGGTTATGTTCTGAGTTGGGAAACATTTTTAGCTTTCTTACTAAATAAAATCAGCAGTGTATACATATATATGTATATATATATATATCATTGTCTTATATATGTTATATATATATCTATATATATATATGCACAGCAGCTGGAAGAGGCTAAAGGGAGGGTGAGTCCAAGGATCAGAGGCTATGTTTCTTCTTTGCAAGATATCTCCAACTTTTGGAAAGTCTGCAGCTCATGTACAAGGGCAAAATACTGTCTGGAGAAGATATGCTTAAAGAGGAAAGAAAATTGTTGACATGTTATTGGCATGGGGTCAATAATGCAAGGGGTTGGGAATTTAGAGTATTTCAGATGGCATAATAATTTTGGGCCTGGGACATAAAAGAAGGGAAACATAGAAATCACAATGGACATCATCATGTCCAAACTGTCATATGCCACAGAGATCCCATTCAAGAAAAATACCCTCACTGAACACTGGGAAGCATCCCACTTTCGTGATTCCTGGTATATGTTTGGTATGTGTACTTCTGAATTATTTAGTGACTCATTTTGGACTCTTTGCACTTACAAGCTTTTTTTCCCTACACCAGGGATCCTTCCTCGAATGGGGTCCTCTATAATCCCTGTGGAGACCCCCACATAGGGCATTTGCCAGTGTCGGTCTGGCCACAAGCTCTGTCGAAATGTCCTTCTCCCTGTGTTGCCTTTGGGAGCCTCTTCTCAGCCCCTCTGGCTGGCCCTCCGGCCACTCCTCCTGCCTTCCTGGGCATTTGCTGAGAGCACAGCCGGCTCTCTGCTTGACCCTCCTCCTCTCCAGTCAGCGGATTCTACCCAGCCTTCAAGATCCAGACAAATGCTGCCTCTCTTAGGAAGCCACCCCTGCTTTCTCTACCCCCAGCACCCATGATGCCTCTTTCTGAACCATTCGCTTGGCGATTTACCGACTGCCATCATGTATATCATTGTCTTACACTGTTATTAGCCTTCCTAGGCTCTGTGCCCTGCCTCTCTTACTTGACTGCTACTCCCTTCAGCAGGGACGAGAGCATCCACTATGCAGTTTGAGCTCAAAATATACAATGATGAATTTGTAAACAACAACAAAAATGTTCTGAGAAATATTTCTTTCATTCCTTTCTGTTAATATTACATTTATTAAATTTAATTTGTTAGATGCTTAACTAAAACACTAATGAATTATTAGCATTAAAAGTTCATTCAATTCCTTTCGGGAGAATTTAAGACATATGAACTATTGTATTTCCTGGCATAATGCTCGTATTTTCTCATAAAATGAAATAGAATAACATTACCTAAAAGGAATTACATACTTCATTACTTTCTTATATAGATTATTTTCTCTATTATCTTCTTATTATCAGAGAATAACTGATAAACTTGTCGTGTGATATAAATATGAAAGAAAGGGAGAGAGAAGGATATCACCTTGGCTTTCTGGTGCTTTCCCCATGAAAATGTCCCAGGTTTGAGCTCTTTTCTCTCACTGACACACGCCCATTGCTCCGGCTCTCCTCTTGCAGGTTAGGGCTGGGCAAGAGCCCGATGAGCTGTTTGGCTAAATCACTGAGTATTAGAGGAGGCAGAGTGCATCTAGAGGGAACTAAGTGGTTAATTGCACTTCACGGACCCAGCCAAACCCAAATGCAGCTTGTTCACCAAATCATACTTGCCCCCCCTTTTCTCTGGATCAATCCCAACTCTAATTAAAACATAATATTCTCCTTATGTGATTCCTTGGAAAAGTTTGTGGAATGACCACATAATACAGAGCAGGTTTTCCAGATGGTCCCCGTCTTGGCTGGTATTCACATACATAGCATCCCACCCCCAAATTTCTCTTTTCTATACTTATCATCTGACGTCTCTTCTCTCCCACTTCTCTGCTGTCTCTGATATACTGTGCATAACTCCCTCAATCTTACTGTTGTGCTTCCAGCATATAAGAACCATTACTGAAATGCAGTGGGCCAAGAAAAAAGTAATACTTGACTCCTCAGAGCACTATAATGCTATTTACAATGGAAAAAACAACTTTGAACTTCTTCCAAAATAACAGGCATTAAAATCACTTCTGTTTGCAGTCGAGATGGATTTTGCAGTCACCTTTCCAAAACCTGCTTCCTCTGAAATTTTTTTCTGTCTACAGACTGACTTTCTCAATGAGAATTTAAAATGGTGCCCACATGAACACTTGAAATGCGCCTCAAAAGGTTATTTTCCAACACTCGCTCAAACAGTCAGTCATGAAACCAGGGTCTGCAGCCAGAAGATCTCAATAAATATTGTACAAGAATGGTGATGTTATAAATAGTCACTATTCCAAGCCATGAATTAATAAAAGTGGCCACAATGACACAATCATCAGGTTTAGGCACGTTTTTGATAATGTGATCACCTAGCATAGTTCCATGAGTTCAATTCCCACACTTCTCCCCACAGATATTTTCCATAAACTTTATATCCCTTCAGTTTTTGGATCTGTGTTCATGAAGTATGAGAATTTCTCAGTGTGAGTTGCAAAATGACATTCTGTAAGCAAAATCCATGTATATTTTTGTATAGTTTTTTCAGAATTTATGAATTAGTTATTAAGGTTGTAAACTTACAAGATTTCCTTCATGAATTTGGATTCCTGGATTCTCTTGAGAGATTATTTTGAGGGAGCATTGTTTTGCTGGCACTGAGCTGAGCTTCTGTCCCCCACACATGGAGGGAGTGGTGCTGGCTGGACCTCCGGACTTTCAGCATCCTTTCCCATCAACTCCCTGGTGCTTGACCTTAGCATTCTGAGTCATAACCTTTTCAGTTCAAGAATTTTCTAGACAGAAATTTGGCTAAGCCATACATGTTTAAAGCCATTTGTTAACTTAAAAAATATTTAAATTCTTCCTCTGGTATATATTTCTCATTTATCTATACTCGACGCTGGCTTCCCAAGTAAACTGAGGTCCGTCACACAGCATAACATAGTGATTAAGAGCAAGGGTTTTGGAGTCACATAGTCTCAACTACTTTCTAGCTGCGTGTGGCTGGGAAAATTGCTCTTTGTGTCTCAGTTTTCTTAACTCTAAAATGGGAATACTCCTTTAACCCAGTGATTTCCAACTGTATTGTGGATCAAAATCATCTGGACGGTTTCTAAAAATATGGATGGCTGGTCCTATCGCCAGAGTGTCTGATTCCATAGGACTTTGGTAAATTTGTGATTCTAACAAGTCCCCAGGTGCTGCTGCTGGTCCAGGAACCACACTTTGAAGACAACTTCCTAATTCTTGGAGTGAAGAGTATATGTGATAATTGTGTCACCACATGGTACAGTGAGCAACCATTTGATTGAAATAAAAAGTTATATTTAGTTTGTTAGAGGTTCAATGTTTAACTCTTTGTAAAACCTGATGAATTATAGCATCAATTAATGGGGATTCCAGATACAATTAAATTATTTCATTTCTGAAACCTATATATTTTCATACTGTGAAAGAGAAAATTCACACCATAATCTTCTTTTGATCTAATCTGGGTTGGGCTCTTGTTCTCTCACCAGTGAAAAGGAAGAATTAGTAGATTTGTCCAAAGCGTTGGGAGGAAGGGCGGGCAAGAAAGGCACCATCTAGATTGCCATGAATAAGTCATTCTGCTCTCCCATTTTCATCTCTGCCCTCCTGTGCCCTTCTGGAATCTAGACCCAGCCGTGCAGGGGTTACCGTTCACCTGCATGGGATGCAAAGCTGTCTGTGGTCCACTGGCTGCTTGTCTGCTCCTTCCCCTTTCCCAGCATTGTCTCAGGGATGAGCAATAGAAACAGGGACACCTCACATCAGAATCATCAAGTGTGAGAGGGAGTTCCACACAGACTTAAAATCACTGGACAAATACCTTCCTCCCTTCCATCTCTCTTAAATCACTTAAAATCTCTTAAGATTAAAATCACTAAAAACATCTCTTAAGATCACTGGACAAACACCTTCCTCCCTTCCATCTCTCTCTCTCACCCAACACCCCTCTCCTTCTTTCCCATATTTGGATATTAACTGTCATGGGAATATAGTATGTGTCTAGAACTCATTCCAACTTGCCTGATGCTAAAAAAAAAAGTTCTAGCATGGTGTTCAGATATATTCCACTCATAAAAATAACCCTAGTGCATATGCAACAAATACAAGTTACATAAATAACACCTGGGGTGTGACGCAATATACCTAGTTAAAAATTTAAGGACTCCTAATTTTCAGAAAGTTTGACAGTACATAATAGTCTACTTCCTCCTGTGGCAGACCATGTGGGATTTCAATGTTCCTTATTTGGGAGAAATGGGATGCTAAGGAATGTTTCCCTGACAGTTAGGCTTATTGTATTATGAAATTTGTTCTTAAGGAAGTCTGTGGAACCCCCTTTTCTGAGGGCTTAGGGAATGTGTTACGGTAGCATGTTGGACTGAATGATCTCTGGGGGTTCCTTTCAAGACTGTCATTGTGTAAATATTTCTGTTATCCCAAACCGCTCATTGCTTCCCAGCACTCCAGCCACTTACAAAGCACTGCATGCTCTCTCCACTGCAGAGCTAACTGCCATGAAGTCTTTATGGACAATTATAGTAAAACACCCACTCCATAGAGGCAGACACCATCAGAGTCAAAAAAATAGCTGTGACTTATAGCAACCTTTGAGGTAGAAGTTCTCAGTTGGTATTTAAAGTTAATACTGCATCATAATTCAGGATACTACATCAGTGTGTAAAAGGAATCAATACCCAGTAAAACTACAAGCAAGCCTGGCATAGACCACACACAACTTCCTTTTCTGTCAAACCCTCCCAACTTGTCTCCAGATCTTCTTGACACTGTGTTATTTGATATTACTAGCCCATAAAACTTTATGCATTTATAATAGACAACAATAAGACCGGACAGTTATTGTGGCATGAAATGGGAGAAAGAAGTTACCAGACCATCAAATATGGACATTGTTTTCTAGCCAAGTGCCTTATTAATGATAAATCAGCAGTCCCAAATTAACATGGATGTGATAACGCATCTACTCCATGGGTAAGTTTTCATTATGAATGATACTTTCAGGCTCAAACTGAAAAGACTCAAATACTCCACAAGCCACTTCCCATTTCTGAATAACGTTTCATTTGTGATACGTAAATAGGAGGCATTTTGGGAACATGTCAATAAATTTCAGCTGGAGATTTTTGATAAGTAGACCCACTTGGGTTGGAAGACTTATAAAATAGATATATTTTTCCTGTTGCTGTTAACAGGCCAGAAAGGAGGCTGCAAGGAGCACTCTGCTGTTTTTTTGGAAGATCTTACATCCTATGGCTAGTGGATATCATCAGATGATGCACAGGGTTAGGAAAGCAAAGAAGAGGGGTGAGGAAATGAAGCTAGAGAAACAAGGGCTTATTTATACCAAAAACCTGAAAGGAAGAGAGAATTCTTTTCACACTACCGTTCACTGCCACCCCCCCTTCTTCCTACTCATGAGCCATGCAGCTTAGAATTACATTGCTATAAGTCGGAGAGCTTCAGGCTTCTGGCCTAAGAGCCAAGCAGTGTCCTTTTCAGCCTGAGAACAAGCAGTTTGGCAGATCTCTCAAGTTCTAAATGCGCCAACCAAAAGAGTTCTTCTGAAGAAAGAAAAATGCAGCCCAGCAGTGATGGTGCTGGTGCGAGGAAACACGTCCAAACCCCATGATAAGCCAAGTCCAGGAGACTTTCGTATATACCCTGTAATGATATTTCAAGGCATGTGTTTTGACTTGTGGTGGATTCAAATATGTGTAATGAGTCATGGAATCATAGGATTTTATTATTCTTGGAAGTGGGTTGAGGCATCTCCCCTACCTTCATTCTGAGACATACCCACACTCCGCCTCCCAGCCCAGTATCACCTCGCAGCACCCTCCCTCGGGACCCAGGTGCAAGGTGCACGCCGCACACCTCCCATGCTCTGCGTCCTCTGGGCCTTTGGATGGTCTTCCAGACACAGCTCTGGACCTTTCTCATGAAGCAGCAGTAGCCTTGCAAGGTTTTTGCCAGAGAAAAAGAAAAACGAACTGGACTTCACAATCAACCAGACACAAGCATGAACAGGCCCATTCTCAGACCAAATTCAACATTTCTATTCCCATCCTGACAACTATAAATTCAGAAGTCATCACCACATAAAGTGCCTCATGCACAAATACTTGAACTCTGACTTCCTTTCAACAGGCTTAATGGTACTGCTTACCATATCATTTTAATGTGGCCTGGTGTTGTAATGTCATAAATGACAATCTCAACCACGATCACAGCTCCAGTTGCCAAGCCTAACTCTGCAACCCCTCTGTCATGTCATGTGGCCTGATGGGGGCCTTCTCCTCCCAGCCCCACACTCTCCCAAGCCTTCCCTTCTCTATTAGAGTAAGGAGGCCTGCAACCCGCTGCCGCAAAGTATGGACACAAAAATCATTCCCCATCTCTTCTGCTCCTTGGGAACTTATATTCCCTATGAGGAGGAAAATGGAGGAAAACAAAACAGAACAAGACCCAGAGACCCACGATTCATTTGGAACACTAGGGGTTCTTGGCCGAGATCATTAAAGAGTGGCTTGAAATATTTTCCTATTTTCATCAAGTCACTAGCCCTGTAATTGATGTCATAAAAAATATCTGTGCTCAGTTGCGGTGGGTTTCCCAGGTCCCTTCCAGTTATCAATTATATACATCCCAATGAGATGACAGGGAACTGCCCAACGAGGTCCTGAAATGCCACCGAGGGGTCTGAGGGCACCTTGTTAATGTGGCGCATGGCACCCATGAGGGGGGCATTAATACTCTGCTAGGGAAAGTTCATTTCCCCTTCTCTGTCATTCATACATTATCTGTGTGGGTTTTATTGCTTCTCCTCATAAATAGTCTCATTTGGGCTTTTTGTTTGGGCTCATAGCCTCCACAATTTATACTCTCAAGGATGAGAGGAAAACACCAGTTCTGCCAGCTAACATCGGCCCCTTTTCTCTGGATCTTCAGGACTTTAACCATTTCCTCCCTTATTTCCACAGCATCCCGGAAGTCTTGTCACTTATCAAGATTCATACAGTCCAGGGTTGACAGAAATTACATTTGGGAGTGGCAGGACTTCACTGGTATTGGGAATCTTTTCCTCCTGTCCTTTCCTCCTGCTTTAAATCCCACTCCCAGACTTTCTTCCCCGTTTACACAGCAGAGTAACTCCGGCAGGACCCGATGTCATACCCTTACTTGTCTCTGGGTGATGCAACCAAAAACATCTGGTGCAAAGTCTGAAGACTCAAACTTAGCTGTCATTCCTTTAGGGGTACATAAGAGCATCCTGGCTAACATACAATCTTCACGTGTTTTGTTAAATAACTTTATGGAGATTGCAGGTTAAATCTGATCCTGCACCTTTTGCCAACTCATTATTTCCAAGCTCCTTTGGGATTGTCCTTTTGTATGTTTCACTGTAACAACTTGAGAGGTTGATGGAATCAGAGTTGCTTCAAAATTCTGGAGTGCAATATGCCTCAGCTTTTCCAGGTTCCAGTCTGCACAAATCTGTTCATAATCAGCTGATTTCTCTGAACTACAGAGCATAAATTCATTTGTTAGAAATGAGGTGGCAGGAGAATACCTAACTTTTTGAGGGTGGCAGCAAAGCTCCTTCCAGGATTGAGGGGGGGCGTATATATTATTATTCCTCATCTGATCAAAGGGCAGTTTTGAGGACATAAGGGAACATGCTTGTTAGACAGGCCTGTGTCCATGTTCTTCCTCAATGCTACAGTTGTGCGTTCTATATTCACTGTTCCCTAGATATTTAAACATCTAAATTGGCTCAGGGGTGTGGGGGAATTCTGCCAACATCCGAATCCTGAAAATCTCAGTGACTTGACTAACTTTGGAGACTTGCAGTCACATTTAACAACAAGCATTTTGCCAACCAGAGGTTCACAACACACTGTAGCAATACAGATAACTAATATTCTTCTCTCCTTAATTTCTTGAAAAGACTGTTCAGAACATAAGGGAATATGTTTACTCAATGCAGCTATAAGGAAGAAATAGGGACAGTTTTGCAAAGTGATTAAAAGCAACGTACACAATTAGGTGCCTGGGATGAAGGACCCAGCCGTGTGTGACTTCCGCTCCACAGTCCGGTTTCCTGTGGGTTGGAGGGGCTTCGTGTGGCTGAGAGCTCAGTGAGTTTCCTGTTCAGAGGAAGCAGAAGGGAGCCAGAAAGAGGGGTAGTGGTGGAAGGAGCAGGTGGGCTGGAGTAGAGGAAAGGAGTACTCTCTAGCTTTCCCTTGAACTTGACTGTTCTTTTAATAGAATGTGATTCTGTCAAGGACAAAGCAAGTGCAGGTGAAAGGAGCTACTCTGCAGAGGATTTCAAAGCTGAAAAAGAGTAGGGTTGCTTATGTTGAGAGATCACTCAAAATGTTTGAAATAGGGGAAGAGAGGAGCGTGAATTTATAAGAACAAAAATGTGTGCAAATACACCCACGTTAAATTGATTCATTCTTAGCTCGCATAGATCTGTATTTTCTAATAAAGTCCACAATGAATGTTTCCATTTCTGTGGATCTTAATGTTTTCCCAGGTGTGCTCTCATACCTGTGCCAGTGGCTCCACGGGAGGACGGCCTGGCTGACTCCTGCCCCCCGGCTGAAGGCTCCTAGGGGTACAGGAGTTGCCTGATATCACAGTCCTGACTCGGAATGAGATCTCTTGGCCCCTATGTACGCTGCTCCAGGGCAGAGCCTCCATCCTCATAGACTCCTCCATTCTTGCCTTGCTCAGTAGAGCTTGGGGCGGGTCCCCATTCTTGGTGGCAGCTTGGTAAGCACTGGTTGATGAATTTATTGGCAACCGTGATAATGACGGCTCTTAAGTACCTACAGCAAAAGTTGTTTTCCTCAGGGATCGGCCCAGCCATGATGTACCTAGGGTTGCATTAGAAAAATAATGAACAATGTAAGTGGATATTAGTGACTGAGGAAGCAGGCCCCGACTTAGCTCTAGACACCACACTGAGATTCACACAATTAGAAGTTTATAGACAACTGTGGGATGATACAGTCCATTAATCTTTCTAACAGTTACACGGTTCCATTTGGACCAGACTCAGCTCTTATACAATGCAGACTCATTGCACTGACTCAGACGGGAGCCGGGGGAACATATTCAAGGGCAGTGCCACTGTTTGCAAGCATTTTTGAAGAACTATTTTGGTATCTTAAACACAAAATGGAAGTTAGGCAAGTTTGCCAGAAAGTGAGTCCTTGTCCTTTGCTGGCCTTGCCCTTTGCTCTCCTGACTTGTTGCCTTGTCCACTCAGGCTGAGGATTCAAACGCAAGGAGAAGGGGAACATCTTTAATCATCTGCTCCAAAAGCACAGCCTAGAGATTTTGCCAAAGTGGATTTGAGGTAGGAATTATCCTGCTTGGCACCCAGTGGAATAGGCAGCCAATGTAAATATGGTTACTTTGAGGATGAACTGGGTAATCTGGGCCCTCCAGTTCCCTTTGGAGTTTGAAATACCCAGATGAACTATATTAAAGAAATAAGCACACAGTCTTTGGATCTTCAGACTTAGAATGATGAAAACCCTGTTCCACCTACATCCTTCCTGTTGCAAAGAAATGCCTCTTGGTTTAAGAACTTTGTAAGTACAATTTCATTTGTTATCCCCCATTTTTTTTTCCCAATGGGGAAACTATGTCTGAGAAAGGTAAAATTACTCACCCAAGGTCACACAGAATAAAGTGACCAGGAAGGTATGTGGAAGCAGAACCCAGGCTTATTCTCACTAAAGCCATACTCTGAAATCTACCCTGGATCTGCTAGATGTCATGCTATATAAGCTCTTATTAGTCATTTCAACCTGGAGATGCAGGGAGACTAGGAGAGAGAAGAGAGGAAATGGGGAAGTTGGCAGATGGAAATCACAAACTTCACCTCTGTCACTCTTCGCCCTGCAGTCAGGGTTTATGGGTGATGTGGTTCTGTGATGCTTGGGAATGAGGATTAGGACCTACTTGAGGAGATCAGCTAGTGAGCCAGCATCCATTACTGCTTAAAAATGCATGAGAGGCTGGGAAACATACAGGCTCTAAAAGGAAGGGTAGCTGTGCTGTGGGTCAGGCCCGCCCCATCATGATCACTGCCCTGTGGGGGTTTACAGGGCCACGGAGCTCTGCGCACGCAGCACTGGTCTTCCCACCTGAAATCACTTTCAGGGTCTTTTATAGTCTTGTCTTGTGTTTCCATAAACTATAACCACACTAATCAGTATTTCCTATCAACATATTCTGGTCACCAAGCACTGAGCCTGGTCTGAAAAGATGGCTCCTGGAATCTCTAACAGTGATGAAGTCAGTTCTTGATCATAGGCATATAGGATTGTCCAAGGCCAATTTTTATTGCCAGGCAGGTTTCTCCCTGCCACACAGACCCTTCCAAACCAGCTCCTATTCTGTTCTGTCACTGGGTGCTCAGGGAGGGCACATTAACTTTAATATTGGCTTTAATCAGACCTCATTAGGAAGGTCAGTATGCTGCCCAAACCCTATTAAATAATATGTTTAAAACACTAAGCAAATAACACTTAGATTATCCATAGTTCTGGATCATCAAGGAAGCTTGTTTCTTTTGGTATTGCAGCTAATTTAAGACTGCAAGGAAGGAGTTTTAAACACATTGCTTTTGGCTTAAGTCCAGCAATGGTGCAATGAGATATTTAGAGCTCATGAATCAAGAGACAAACATGTATGGCCAGGTGTGGTTTGACACAAAAATTTCTACAAGACAATTGGTCTCTCTCTATGATAAATGGTCAAAAACCTCATTCATTTCTAATGTCTGTGATTTAAAAAGTAAGGTAAATATACAGAAGGCTTCCTTTTCTTTGCATGGCATTTATCTTCTCAAGTGTGGAGGTCCATTTGATTAATGTCTAGTCATTTAAGGAAAAAGATGTCTTCTCTAAGTTGCATGAAATGTGAAATGATTAGGTCATGCTTCTGGGGAGTTTCTACGTTCACTTATTTAAACCTTTTAAAAAGCTTACAATTTTTTTGTGTGTTGGGTCTGCTCCAAGGAGACCCTCCTACTCCTGCAGAGCTTAGTAGATGAAGCTGTTTGCTGATGTGGATTCTTCTTTATAGCAGGGGTCTCCCTCTGCTGGCAGGGATGGCTTCAGATTCTGGCAAGCCCAAGTACTTGGGGCTAAGGGTCTCATCTGGGAGGCACCCATATACCAACTTATCATCACTCATACTTGTATTATAAAATTATGAAAGAAATATGTCCGCTCTAACTTGGAAACTATATGCTACATCATTGACCATTTATAACATCAAGTCTATTGTATTTCTTTATGTTATTATCTAGCCTGGGTTCTGATTTTTGCTGTGTGTGTGGTGTTGTTTTCTCCTAGTGGACTAATAGTTCCAAACATATATAAATAACCCAGTTCCATTTGCTAGTTTCCACAATTCTTTAAAATCAAGATACCAGATAAAATAACATTTTGATGGCTAGAGTCTATTATCAGCATATGACACAAGCCCTGTCTTTGAAAAGGCATAAATCAGATAACACAGTTCCAGTGATGCTGTGCTCTTTTGATTTTTTAAAGCCTCTGTCAAGGCTGCCTTTATGCGCATCTTTTGATAATAAGAGAATTAGATCATTGGCGTCATCACAAGATGCATCTGGCAGCAGCTTTTCTCCATCATGATCGTTACCAGGGCTTTGTGGTGCTGGGTTTCTTTCAGTTCCATTTGTTTAATGTCTGTATGTTTCTGGGTTCTCACAGCCTCTGCATGTGTGTGTGTGTGTGTGTGTGCAGTGTATCAGGAGACAGGGAGACAGATTGGGAGAGAATGAGGGGAAGTTGGGAGGGAGAAGAGCACTGTGCTGAGGGCCCCTTCTGCTCTAGTTCCCTCCCCATTCTTTATCTGCTAAGTGGCCTACCAGGTCTAGGCAGCCACTCCTGGCCTTCCAATGCTTGGCAGAAGGACAGTGTGTCTTCCTTTGGGACTATTGCTGGTTTCCCTCTCCCCTCTCTGTCCACCCACTCATTGTCTTCAAGGATCAGAAACTCTGGGATGTGTGGCATAGAGGATATCTCACACAGGGAAGCATGTATTTCTCTGCCTGTCTTTCACATAGCACATTCGAGACTTAATGGCACAAGAAGAAACAGTCTCTTTGTTTCAAGACGTCACTCACTCTTCATAATGTCAAATGTTCTGCTTTTGTTCAGCCAAGAAGAGCAGCAGATAATTTCCCACATAAAAGTCTTGAAGAGAATCTGGAATTTGAGCTTCCTTTTTCCACTTGGCTATAGAATGACAATTACACTCATTCATTTTTGGACCTCATTAATTAATTAAGAAATTAAAATATTTGTTTACTGCTTACTGTCTGCCAAACACTGTGCCAGGCACTCTGAATGCAACAACATATCTACATAGACACAGCTCCTGCCCTGATAGTTGACAGTCTAGTGTTAACTTTCTAGGTTTAAGTGGAAAGAAGCTTAAGCAGAAAAGTGATTTGTCAAAGAACTTTGGGTAATCACTGGGAATCTGTAGTCCAGGCTCAGGAAGGACTGCAGCAGGAGTTCAGATAGTGGGGTGCAGAGAGTAGGAACCACTTACAGGTCTAGTAAGGTCCCATCACATGTTCCCTTGGCATGAGTATATGGGTACCAACCCTTTCCCCCCATTCTTCCATTACACCCTCAAGATGCAGAGTCCCAAGATGGAATGTCTTTATGACTTACCTGGGTCACTTGTCCCTTTGGCCAGGAGATCACAGGATCCCCCAACCTATGGCAACACCAGAATGTGCACAATGCAGAGAAGAGTGCAATTTCCCTAAAGAAAAGCAGGGACTGCCATCAAAAGAATGCAGAAAGGGTGCTGGACTACCAGACAGAGCTCCTTACCACCCCCATGGTGCTAGAGTCCAGGCTGAACAGAAACAGTCGATTATTTTTTCACATAGGCAGCAGATAAATGGCAAAGAAAGTGCTGGGAGTAAACAGAATCTTGAAGGAAAACAAAGGCACAGATCCTCTTGATTCTCGATACCTGGTTGATGTGACATATCACATCAGTTTAACTCCATTAAGTGCTGTTCACCTGCTTTATAACTTTAGCCTTGTTTCCTATGTAGAATATGTTGTCTCACTTTCTAAAAATTTGCCTGCTGCATTTGCTAGACCTAAAATTCATAACTGTAGGGTGGATACAGATGCTGTCACATACTAGGTGGGTGGCTTGGGACAATCATGTAACTTTTTGGAGACTCAATTTCCTACTTTGTAAAATTAGCATAATAATGTCTATTTCTGAATTGTGAGGATTAGAGGATAAAAATGAGACCATCAATGAAGTACATCACATGTAGTAGATGTTCAGTAAATTGTAGATATTACTGTTATTGTGTCATTACAGAAACCTTTTCCCTACTCCCCTGTCAGCCTATCTCAATTCTATTGCATTTAAGCCCTTGTTAATTCCTGAACCTCCTTCACTCAGGCAAAGACATCCTAAACAATGATATAATTTATCATCTCAATAATAACTTGGGATAAATAAATCAAGCTAGGAGTAATTTCAAAATTGATAAAGTTAGCAATTAGTCTATGTCATCAAGGTTCCAGGCTCTTTTCTGTGTTTCACTGTGCCACTCTCAGTGTGTTGGCTTTGTTCCTTCATAGGTACAAGATGGCTGCTCCAGCTCCAGCTATCACTTCTTCACACTACAGTGACCAACAGCATGAGGGGAAGTTTCTTCTTGTGTGTTTCTTTTTGTCCAGGAGTAAAATTTTTCCAGAACCATCCAGCCCTGACTCACGTACACGCACACACACACACACAGAGGAGTTCCCCTTAGGTCCTGTTCTCCAGGAGTGAGTATATTCCTGACGCATGCTGTAAGTACTAGAGAGAATGGGAAAGTGATTATCCAGCATTTGCAGGCTTTGCCTGAAAGAAGAGGGGAAACAGTGTTAGATAGGAAACCAATAGTACCTTCCACAGCTTCCTGGGCCACATCACCTGTATCAATAAGGACTCTTTCTGTGGCAAGTTACTAAAAACCACATTCAAACTGGCTTTGACAAGAATGAAATTTATTGGCACAAACCAAAATAGCCAAAGACGTCTGGCTTCAGGAAAGGGTTAGCCTAGGGACTTAAGCAATGCCACCATGGGCTCCTCACCAGCTTTCTGTTTTGAATTCACTGGTGAAGCTTTTCCTTTGGGCTCATCTGGGAGCCTCCCCATAGCTCTTGTATCTTCCCTTGTGACAGCAAAATGACATGGCTCCCCAAGATCTTATATCTCCCCTTTCTCCTAGGAAAAGACGGAGCCCCTCTTGTTGTCGCACCTGCTTCTAGGTGCATGTCTCTTTCTGGCTTAGATTTGCACCAATCCATGTACAGGGAATTTTGATACAAGACAATTGGTGCCAATCTCTGAAATTGGGGGTGACAAGCCCATGTCTGAGAATGGAGAAATCCACCCCAAGTACCACATTAGGACACCATTTGGTGGGAGATGAAAGGAATGACTGTGCTGGGAAAGCAGCAAACACATGTGTATTACCCTACCCCATGGCAATCTCTGAATTTACAGGATTTAGTAATTCAGGTCAGTCAATGCACTGCTCTGTTGTAGCTGTTATAGCCCATTTGATTGAAATCAACTACATGTATTCTTTGCCAACTTATGCCATGTTATGTGCCTGGTGTTGGCGGGCAAAGGGAGCCAAACCCTTGTCCTTAAGCCCAGAGTTATACTGTTTTCTATTCCTAAATGGCCTCTGGGTATTTATCTTTCCATATATTATCTCTTTACCTATAATGTGAATACCATGAGGGCAATAACCTTATCTGAGTCAAAACAAATTTGCCCAAACCCTTCCCTCTCCACCCCCAGTATCGAACTGCACACATAGGGGTCACTCAAAAGATTTGTGGACTGTTTGACTGGTGGCTGACATTCACACATATTGAATGACGCCTGACGCAGGACCCGCGTGTCCTTTAGCTCTCCTTCAGCTTCATTTTTTTGGTTTGATCTCTGTATTGTGCTAGAGATTGCTAGTGTTCACCAATCTCTAGTTCCTGTCTTCTCCCTGAGCACACAGCTGAAGTATTTTTCCTCCTACCCTTCACCCCTGCCCCACATCTAAGTGGGACCATGAGACTAAGTTCTGCTCATTGCAATGTGGACAGAAGCTACCTCAGCTTCCACCAGGCCTGACCATAAAACTACCTGGGCATCTTCCAAGCTCTCCAGCCCTTGCTGTCCTGGGCAGGGAGTGAGATCCCTTGAGATTCTAGAAATGGAGGATCTTCATTATGAAAGGAGCCCAGACCCTCACTGCTCACTGCTCCGAAGAGCTGCTCTGGGGAAAGCTGCCTGGGCCGGGAGACCCACACTGGCCTCTGTGGGGGTCAGTCTCGAGGCTGAGGGTGGGTTGTCACAGCTGCCAGCAATCGCATGCTGACTTGTTTTCCTAAGAGAGCAAGTCTGGTTCTGGTAGTTTTCAGAAACACCTATTTTGACTTACAGGAACAACTCTAGAAAGTTGTTATCTTTGGAAAGAATACATCTGAGCAAAACACTGATAGCATCTTCAGATATAATACCCAACATTCTGCAGGATGGTCAATTTTCAAGAGGATATACACTTCCAGTAATAATCAGGAATTTGCATTATCCTCAATTTTGGGAAGGAAATACTATAAATGGTTCCATTTGTGCAGTAGTGAAATCCCTCAATCCCATTGTGTGCTTGTCATCTAACTGCTCATTTGACGGTTTTCCACATTTCCAATAAGAATATTCCCTTGTCTGACTTTAAATCATTACTGTTTTTATAATGCCTTCATTATTTCTTAATTGTTCTAATTTTCTTTCTTACCTATTCTTGTTAAAAGCCAATTAAAATATGAGTAAGTTCAGCATCCAGGCATTCTAGAAACAGTGAATTTCAGGTTTGCATTCACTTGTCAGTGAAAGCCAGAAGAGGAAGACAGGGTGGGCCATTCTGGATTCAGCTGGCCAGAAGTGAATTAGGCCATTATGACGCATCCCCAGGGCACTCCACATTTGATAGTCAGAGCCAGAAGGGATCTTAGGGGTCATGTGGTCATTGCCTCTCATTCTCTGATGATCTACAGAGGGCGGCACCGATCATGAGCACACGGTAGTCCAATCTAACAATTGCCACGAAATGAGCCGTGCGTAATGAAACCTGCGGATGTGAGGAGCTTTCACTCTCCCCAGGACTGTCATCTCTCTCTCTGGTTTCCTCCTCTGCCCCTGACCCAGGGTCCACAAGCTCAAGGCACTAACACACACCACTGGCTTACTGGTAGGTTGATGTCTCTAGAAGCTTCTGTCAGTGAGTCCAAATAAATCTTTTGACAATATATTATGGAAGTCTCTTTTTATCACTACCCACTCTATTCTCTGTTCCTCCGCTCACAGGCTGTGCTTGCTTGAACTGTCTGTCTTTAGACAAAACAAGATAGGAGGGAATCTTCTATTCTCTCCAATCACTGATGTATCACCCTCTTCCATGTGGCAAGTCATCTAATGGGGTTAGGGAGTCACTGCCATTCATGTACTTATTCAGGCATATGAATATTTTTTTCTACTCATACCTTGAGTTTGAACTAAACTCATCACCTTTCTGACACTTAGTTTCTCATTGATAAAATTAGGGGTTAGTTCAGAATGCTGTTATCATTTCCAGTTGGAATTAATCAATTCAACCATGTATGACAGCCACTGTGAAGGCCCAGGGAACAAGGACAGCAGCAAAAAATAAGAATTACCTCCTGCCTTTGAGAAGTGTCCCAATCTGACTTGAAGTCTATGCTTTTTCTAAATGAGGTAAAGAAAATGGAAGGGTAACTGGTTTCCTGGGTGAGATCTGGGTCTCACAATCTGGGAAATGTGGAATCCACGAACATCTCCTGAATCTGTCTGGATTTTCCCCATTCAAACTTTCCCTTTTGTCATTATTCTAGATCATGTTCTTAAGACTTGAACTACCTTTCACCAGTATTAAAAATATTTGCTTTATCTTTCATCTGTTCCTTGCTCTCCTTTCCAGTGTTCTTCTCTGTAGATTGTCAACGTTTAAGAATTTGGTTTTAGATTCTCTACATAGGTCACCCTTTGGTGAACTTAACTTGGCTTCCAATTCTTCCTACACAGACCTTCGTTTTTTTTGCACACATGTATACATATTCACCACACCAGAATTATGCTGATATCTCTATTGTACAGAGCAGTTATTTCTTAATATGTTGTTATAAAACTGTGCCCAGTTGATCAAAGAAAAGGAGTTCCTTCTCTCTGCCTCTACTCCACTTTAAAATTCTGGATACCTGTCAATCATATCAGACAGAGGTCAGAGGAAACTTGATGGAACGATGGAGGCGACCCTGGGAAGCCTGCTTGTCAGAAGCTTCCTGGAAGCCTGTGTTTGGTCTGTTGATGTAGCCCCTCTGCAATCCATTGTGTTCTCTTATCGCAGACTGGTCTATTGCTCTGCAAATCCAAAACACGTCCACCAGCTGGTCTCTATTTTTGTCTTCTCTTTTCTTCATCTGCTGTTGGCAATGGATAAATCAGAGATTACCTGCATCAGTTCGGACTTCAGTTTCATAATTGTGTCAAATCATCTTAGCCTGGATATGGTTTTCCCCAGTACAACTGTGGTAATCTTTCATGGTCCCCTTCTGCCTATGGCTGACTCTGTGTTTGGCACATGGACTCAGCAAGTGAAGGATCTTGGTTCATCTGGGGCACAGATGAGAGTTCTGTGTCTCTATCAGAATAACAGGCTCAGACTTTACATTCACTGGCCACTGTGGTTCATGTTCATTGTTTGGACTATATTAGTCAAGACTGTCTTGGTTATAAGGGACTGAAAACCCACCTCCAAGATGACTTAATTAAAAAGAGAATTTACTAGATCATGTAACAATTAAAGAATTTTAGGTGCACTTTAGATGGGGCTGTATACTGGAGTTCAAATTTGGACTTGGTTTCACTCTTATTTACTCTCCCATTTGGTTGGGTCCTCTCCTTATTATGGCCCCAGGCAACTTCAGACTTATATCCTCTTGGTTTCACTTTCTGCTCAGCTAAGAGCTTCTGGGTCTGGTTATGACTGGTCAAAATGGAGTCACATGCCTATCCTCGAGCCAGTCATTGATGCCCGAGGGGGAGGAGGGAATATGTTGATGGTAAAAACTTGGATTCACATCTACTTTAGGATGTGGTCTGGGCCAGTCTCACTGTAGTCTGGGGTTAAGGGAGGGTAGTTTCCACACAGGATTCTGGGCAGGCCAGAACCCAAGAGGTCTACTGCATGCAGACATTGCCTGACAACCTGCGTATTGGTTCATCTCTCTTCTTTTTTAAGATTACAGTTTGAAGTCAGTCTCATAAGTTTTCCTCTTGCTGGTTTTCTAGCTGTGTCATTATCTCTGGTTGTGACTCTAAGGCTTAATACAATGAAGAGTTCCTCATCTTTTTGGTACTTCAGCTTCTACTTGCAAAAAATCAGAGACAGCTTATATTATTCTTATTCTGTGAATCAATAGAAAAAATATCACCACTGTGCAAGGTTTCAAGTGTTTCTCTAATCTAGCATGCAAATGGCAATGACTTCAGAGTGTTTACCAGTTATGAACACAGTATCACATTGTACATGAAGCAAAGGGCATATTTTTGTACCTCAGCTTCATAAACTATTTTCTAATTTATCAAATAACTTATTCTGTGTTCATCAAGAGACTTTTAACATTTAAACCCTCAGAAAAAGCAGGCATTCCATATCACAAAATTATCAATTTTGGTAAAACATGAAAAGAAGTTCATTCCCACTTGCAATTGTCTAAGTAGTCCACAGATACTAATGAGCTATTGCCAAGTTTATCTATTTACATGATTTTTAAGATAGGCTCGGTGCATGAAAACATCATGGTGTACATACAATAAAATGTACCTGTGTTAATCTGTTGGCCCACAGTCTCATGTTTCTTTCTGTATATTTCAGAATTCCCTTAGCACATCTTTGACACTCAATGTATTTTCATTATTAGTGACTCTTTCTTGTGATTTCACATAACCACCAAATAAAAAGTAACAGAGAGGGGAAAATAACCTATAGAAATAGCTTTAGAATTACTGTATTATTTTGGATCCTTCTTAAGAGGCCACATGGAAGTGAGCAGGTCCATCATTCCTTTCCCCTTAAGTTCTTTTACTTTGGTGGGATTCTAGGTGTGGTTTCTAGTTGTTACTCATTGATCTTACAGTTTGTCTAATCAAGAATTAATTTTCTAGTTTCAGAGGTGGAACTTGAAACAGGTTTTTTCCCTCTTAATGAGGGAGCCTTTTCACACAATGAAGACTCACAGATATGATAAAGCACAAGCATGTGTAATGCCACCCTCTTCCCTCCCATGGCCAGCGGAGAAAGGAGAATGTGTATTCAAAGAGAAATGTGAAGGGTTTCTCACCGTCCAGGCAGAGGGTGCATCCTTATGAGTCACTCCAAGTACTTGGATGTCCCCAAG